>NW_006283149.1:329339-339205 GCF_000327345.1 Myotis davidii
CTCCCAGGAGAAGGATTATGCCGCCTTCTACTCCCACCACTACTCCCGGAGTTAGGGCGGCGACACCTGCTTCGGTGTTGGCCTTCCGCAGGCCACTGCCCACTCACCCTCCGTCCTCCCTCCCTCAAGGCCCAGCAAGTCGCCAGCTCACTTGAACCTGGGCTCCTCCAATCCCTTCCAAGTACGACTTATATGTAAAGACGGGACTGGCCCTGGCCCGGTTAGAGCCTCGGCCTGGGGACCGAGGAACTGGGCTCCTCCAATCCCTTCCAAGTACGACTTATATGTAAAGACGGGACTGGCCCTGGCCCGGTTAGAGCCTCGGCCTGGGGACCGAGGGGTCTCGGGTTCGATTCCCGGTCCCCAGGGCACGTTACCTGGGCTGCAGGATCCCCGCCCCAGTGGGGGGCGCGTGCGGGAGGCAGCGGACAGGAGCTCCCATGGACGTCTATCTCCCTCCTCCCTCCTCGCCTTCCACTCCAAGAAAATCGATGGAAAAATATCCTCAGGTGGAGATTAACCCAAAAATAATAATAATAATAAAAAAGTAAAAAAAGAAAGGCCGTACCGAACGGGAAGGGTCTGTGGCTGAGGGAGGGGTTCTGGCGTGTGCACCCTTCTGGATCTTTCTCCCCCCGCCACCACCCCCCCCATGCCTCTCCCAGGCCCACAGAGTCCCAGGGCAGCCTGACCACCTCCCACGGGGAGGAAGCCACAGAATCCAATCCCGGTCTCGTCCGCTCGGGGCTAAAGAGGCCGGAGGGCACTAGGCCGGAGGCAGGACAGACCGAACAGAAGAGCTTCTGGGGGCCCTTCTGCCTGAGGCCCCAAAGCCAACGAGACGCCACGGGAACTTTATGGGACTTGAGGTTTCTGTGTGGCTTTTCTTTTTTTTTTAATCCTCACCCAGAGATATTTTTCCATTTACTTTTAGAGAGAGTGAAAGGAAGGGGGTGGGAGAAAGACAGAGAGAGAGAGAGAGGAATATCGATGTGGGAGAGACACATCGATGGGCTGCCTCCCACGTGCACCCCGACCAGGGCCCGGGATCGAGCCTGCGACCGAGGAACAGGACTCAAACCTGGGACCCTTCAGGCTGCAGGCTGACGCTCTAACCACCGAGCAACCCGGCCAGGGCTGTGTGGCTTTCCCGGACACCGCTGGTCTCCGGCATCCTGAGCACGTCTCCCGTAGACAGCCTCACGTCGGACCGGGGGTGTCGGGAGAAGGGGGACCCACTCGTGGCTGACGTGGGAGCCGTTTTCTTGCCGCGCTTCTCACCCCGTCTTTGCTCTCTGCCCCCCGCCCCCCACTGTGTGCGTTTCAGAATCACCACGACGGCGGCCTGCATGATGGACCTGAGGCGGTACCCCCTGGACGAGCAGAACTGCACCCTGGAGATCGAAAGCTGTGGGTATCTGTGCGCTAGGCATCTGGTCATGGTTTGGCGGTTTGGCCGCGGCACCACACGCCATTGTCTTGACACTGTTTTTAACGGCCTTACAGATGAGAGGTCGGCTCTCTAGTCTGCAGATTTCACGGTTGAGAGGGAAGGAGAGAGAGAGGGACGGGGGGAGACTCAAGATGAGATCTCCATTCGAACCTGACTCAGAGAGTCTGTCCGCTTTGCTGAATGTATAACAAAAGACACACCCCCCATCTCCAGCCCCTCGGTGCGAAGAGAGCGAACACGGAGGTAACTGTGCCTCCCCGCGCCTCCCCACGCCTCCCCACGCCCACGTGGCCGCAGGGAGAGGACCCTGGGCAGCTGGAGTGAAAACTCATTTTCCATCGGGGACGTGGCGTGGCACGCAGAAGCTGTCTCTGCGTCGTGACAATTTGCTTCCACCGGAAGCGTGTCCGGCGGCCTCGCTGGTAACTCAGCGCTGAGCGGCCCTGGGTGAGGGGCCCGGCTGCGTCTGTGGCATCGAATGCACACACGTCCCACCTGCGGCCGGAGCCGCATCCCCAGGCGTCTCTGGAGGTGGGGGCGGTGGCTCCTCATCCCGGCCTCTCCCCAGCGGGTTTATAGTTCCTCTCCGCTGCATTTAGACGTGTCCGTGTTTGTTTATTTTTATTCTTTTAAAATATATTTTTCTTGATGTCAGAGAGGAAGGGAGAGGGAGAGAGAGACAGAAACATCCATGATGAAAGAGGATCACGGATCACTGCCCCCTGCTCGCCCCACACTGGGGATGGAGCCCGCAACCCGGGCCTGTGCCCTGACCGGGAATGGAACCGTGACCTCCCGGGTCATAGGTCGAGGCTCAACCACTGAGCCCGCCGGCCGGGCGGCTTGTGGGTGTTTCTGTTGAATTGTTTTGTGGATGGCAAAGGACTGACTTTGCAGTGTCCCTCGACGCATTTGTGGGGAGAAGGGGATGTCGGCCTGAGGACTGAAGGGTCCCGGGTTCCATTCCAGACCAGGGCACAGGCCCGGGTTGCGGGCTCGATCCCCAGTGTGGGACGTGCAGGAGGCGGCCGATCCATGACTCTCTCTCATTACGGATGTTTCTCTCTCGCGCCCTCCTCTCCTTTCCTCTCTGACATCAAGAAAAATACATTAAAAAATAAATAAATAAAAGAACAGAAGTCGGGTGGGAGGGGAGAGCTGAGGTCCTCCAAGCTCGCCACCCACCAGCGTAGTCACTCTTCACTCTGGCCGTTGACTTCGGCAGCTAAAGGCCGAGTGGATACCAAACTGGAGCAGAACTTTCTGAAACCCCTGCTGGAGGGCTCGTTTCCATGTGACCGTTTCAGTGACAACGTGGGAAGGTCGTGAGAGCCGCACACCATGTTGGTAACCGGGGCACCTTTGCAGAACGCGTACATAAAAATGCGCCGTGTCATTAGGCAAAGCTGTTGAGAAATGGCCAGAACGGTTCTTGATATTTCAGAAACTAAGTGCAAACTGTAGAGAAGACGAATAGATCGAACGACATAAAAACATAAACCTCCGAGGGGCAGGCTGGGGCCCGGACTCAGCGGGTCCCTGGAGCCACAGGTGGTGAGAGATGCCGCCACGGGGGTGGGGTGGCATCAGGGACGGGGACCCGGCCACACAGGCAAAGCAAAGGCAGGAAGTCGGCCGGTTTGCAGACCCCGAATCAATTTTCTTTTCGAGGTGAAACAAAGCCTGCCAGGGGAGGCGGCCGGCAAAAGCCAGACCCAGGAAAAATAATGGTCCTTTGTAACCAGCCACAAAGGGCAGCGAGGGGAGGCGGGGAGGCGGGGAGGCGGGCAGGCGTTCGCCACACAAGGCCCTCGTCCCCAGGCAGCGGGATGCCGCCAGGTTGCCAGCTGGGAGGGACCCGGAACAAAGAGAGGTCGCTGGGGCAGGACCGAGCCCCAGCCCGCTGGGGGTAGGGGAGGGGGAGGTGGAAGAGGGAAGCCCCCGCAGAGCAAACGGCCGCAGGGTGAGTGAGGGGCCGCTTACCCAGAGGCCGCAGGGAAAGGGACCATTTTCAGCTCCCCCTTTGGCTGCTGTGTGTCCTTGAGGAAGTCGCTCGCCCTCTCTGGGCTGCAGCGGCCTCACCTGAACCACGGGCCACAGCGGCTCCTCACAGGAGTGTGGGGTGATGGTGTGTGCGCCCCACTTGCCCGAGGGCGTTCCGCTCCCTAATCGGCACCCCCACCTCACCACCCTCCCCTCCCCAGCCCCCCAGGGGCAGCACAGGCCCCTCTGGACCTCTGGCATGGAGTCCTGTCTCCTTTTCATTCTCGCCCCCGGAAACAGAGGCTACCCAAGGTCCCAAGGGGACGGGGCCACGTGGGGAAAAAATATATTCATAAAACTTCTGCTCACCCGAAAGCACACTCATCTCAGTGAAGAGCTGGTGTGACAGGCGACTGGTTCTAATTGTTTTCGTGATTCACTGCGATTGTCCAACTCGTACACGTTAGCATCTCATGTTAGCGTCGTTGCCTGCGTCTTCCTGTTATTTGTAGGAGGAAGGTAACACACAAGAGGGGGGGGGCTAAGGCTGAGCTCACAGCACCTGTGTTGTACCTGCCTCCCTGGTTATCCTTCTGAAACTCACTACTTCCCGTCAGCCGTAGCATCATTCTGACGCTCAGACTCACGCTACGGGCTTCTGGTTGCTGATGATTTTATCAAAATCTTGCAGTGGGCCCGGCCGGCGTGGCTCAGTGGTTGAGGCTCGACCCGTGAACCAGGAGGTCACGGTTCCATTCCCGGTCAGGGCACAAGATATTTTTATTGATTTCAGAAAGGAAGGGAGAGGGAGAGAGAGACGGCCGGGCCGGTGACAGCTTCTGGAATGTGGTGCGTAGACACGACGATGCTTCATTCCCGCCTGTCCCTGCTCCTCTGTCCCTGCAGACGGCTACACCACGGACGACATCGAGTTCTACTGGCGCGGAGGCGACAACGCGGTGACCGGCGTGGAGAGGATCGAGCTGCCGCAGTTCTCCATCGTGGAGCACCGGCTGGTCTCCAGGAACGTCGTCTTCGCCACGGGTGCGTCCTCGCCCCTCTCCCTGCGACCACTGGTCTCCTTGTTTATTTCTTTATATGTTTACTTTTCAGTCCTCACCCGAGGATGTTTTTCCATGGATTTTTCCAGAGAGTAGAAGGGAGAGGGAGGGAGGGAGGGAGGGAGGGAGAGAGGAACATCGATGTGAGAAAGACGCATCGATTGGTTGCCTCCTGCACGAGCCCTGACCAGGGCCCTTGACCGGAATCGAACCCGGGACCCTCGGTCCACAGGCGGACACTCCTGACCTCCTGGTTCATAGGTCGGCGCTCGACCACCAAGTCACGCCGGCCGGGCAGACCCATGTTTGGTAACGTGGGCAGCTCCCTGTGGGCAGCCCAGACACCACCCATGTCGTTGGGGGCAGGGAGGAAGGGGAGAGGCCCGAGAAGGGGGGGCTCCCCCCCATTCTTTCACCAGCTCCGTCAGGCAGACAGGAGCACATGGCGTGGCTGGGGGCCACCCCTGGGTTCCCGGGCTTCTCGAAGGCACGCGATCACGGACGTAGAGCCAGCTCTGGGCGCCCCGCGTCCGCCCGCCTGACCCCGTCTGCTCCCCAGGCGCCTACCCGCGGCTCTCCCTGAGCTTCCGGCTGAAGAGGAACATTGGGTACTTCATCCTGCAGACCTACATGCCCTCCATCCTCATCACCATCCTCTCCTGGGTCTCCTTCTGGATCAATTACGACGCCTCGGCCGCCAGGGTGGCCCTGGGTACGTGCGGGTCTGTTTTATTCATCTTCGCTTGTTTGAAAGATCATTCTTTATTGTGGGATGTGTCAGATAGGCCCCCTGTTCCCCCTGGGCCCCCCAGCCTGCCCAGGCAGGTGCTATTCTAAACCCACATCTGAAGTGTGTGTGTGAACCATGTCCTTACAGCATTAATGAGGTCAAAGGCCAGAGGTCAACAGCAACATTTTGCCATCCTGACACCAGTCTTGTCCATAGCAGCGTTTTCTACCGTTTTATTAAAAATTATGTTTTTATTGATTTCAGGGAGAGGGAGAGAGAGAGAGAGGAACATCCATGATGAGAGAGAATCGCGGATCGGCTGCCTCCTGCACGCCTCCCACTGGGGACGGAGCCCGCAGCCCCCGGCGTGTGCCCCGACAGAGACCCCCTGGCTCCTAGGCCGACGCCCCACCACTGAGTCACACCAGCAGGGCATCAGTTTCTATCTTGCAACACCCATTTCCCCCCCGCACGATTGCTTTGATGTGTTAATTTAATTATCAGGCTCAGATGTAAGTTTTCATGCCCAGGAGAGGGAAAATATGCTTGCCAGAGATTTGCATAATAAAGCTATTACTGACACTCATTTTAAAGCAAGGATTAACACCGCCCCCACCCCCGTTCAGAATTATTCGGTGGTCCAGAAAGAAGACACGGTTAATTGGGCATTCTTCTTCTTTAAGCCAGAGAAAAACAGTCAAATATTTATTATCGCATGTAATTGGAATTACGCAATGTAACGAGCACTGAAATAGACGATTCGATTCTGCGCGATTCCCAAGAGCTCTTGGTGATCTTGCTGGCCACAGGGTAGCTGACAATGATCGGCTGATGTACAGTAAGTGGTGCAGGTTCCAATATTATTCCTACTGTATATTGAATAGTAAGAAGGCTTCCATTTTCTGAAAGATTGTTCTCCGCTCAGCTAAGAACTGTGAAACCGCACAGACAAAGTAAACATTCCGGCACGTGTTAGGTAAGTACAGGGCTGAAGAGCAATGATCCCAGTCAAGCCCTTCCTTTGGGGGCCGGGGGCGGGGCGGGATGTTGAATTTCACTCCTGACAGTGGAATTAGCAAGAATACTTTTAGACCTGGCTGGTGTGGCTCAGTGGATAGAGCACCGGCCTGCGGACTAAAGGGTCCCGGGTTCGATCCCTGGGGAGGGCACAGGCCCGGGTTGCCCGCTCGGCTCGCTCCCCAGTGTGGGGCGTGCAGGAGGCAGCCGATCCATGATATTCCCGCATCGCCGGTGCTTCCCTCTCTCCCTTCCTCTCGGAAATCAATAAACACCTTTTTATTTTATTTTTTTCCAAAAAAGAAGGAAAGCAAGGAGGGGGGACGAGGCCGGCGAGGCTGCGGGCCCTCACCCCTCCCTCCGCCCGCGTCCTTTGCAGGCATCACGACCGTCCTGACCATGACCACCATCAACACGCACCTGCGGGAGACGCTGCCCAAGATCCCCTACGTCAAAGCCATCGACATGTACCTCATGGGCTGCTTCGTGTTCGTGTTCCTGGCCCTCCTGGAGTACGCCTTCGTCAACTACATCTTCTTCGGGCGCGGCCCCCAGCGGCAGAAGAAGCTGGACTGGTCAGGGCGCTCTGGATTGGTGCTCTGGGCTGGGTCCTTGGGCGTTACCACGGCTCATGCATCGCCATCCATCCCTCTCCAATTGTTGCCCAACCAGCATGGCCCCAGGGAGGCCCTTTGTGTTATAGCCGAGAGCCCTGGGGGTGGGGGGGCAGGAGAGGGGGGGCTGTGCTTCCCCTGGACTGGGACCGGCAGCCTCCTGCACGCCCCTGACTGGGGATGGAGCCGTGACCTCCCGGTCCCTAGGTCGGCGCTCACCACTGAGCTGCGCGGGCCTTTGCCGGGAGGCTCTGTGCTCCCCGCAGCTGCCTCTGTGACGCGATGCTGTGGACCCCCCCCCATCCCCCCCTACCCGTGAATCCTGAGCAGGTTTTCCTCGTACCCAGCGGCTGTGCAGCCGTGCGCCTCAGGGGTGGAATACCGATGCTCCAGACACCCCCGAATTCACTTTCTTCTCTCGGACCAGGCGGGCAGTGCACCTCCTGACCTTGATTTATTTGTGTTTAACCTCTATTTGTTCCTGATGGTGGTGTTGTGTGTTGTTTTACCCGAGAGCTGGTCTCTGGCTGCAGTGCCCATCGCCGGTGCACGGTCACGGCCTGGGGGTGTCCGAGTGTCATCACATGGCAGCAGGGCCTCGTCCCCCGCCCCCCCCCCCGGAGTCCGAGCTGCGGGCTGACATGTTCCCCCACAGGACAGCTGCCTTCGCGTTTTCCCTAGAACCAGAGCGTCTTGCTCGTGGGGAAGGTTGAAGGCCGGTCGGGAAGGCGACGTCTGCCGTGTCCCAGTCGGGAGACACGTTTTAGGAAGACACAAACACCCGCCCGGGATCCGTTTCTGTTTTATTTGCATGTTCGCGCCTGTCCGGGGAGAGCAGGGGGAGAGGCTGTGCTGCAGTCGATGGGTCCCACTGGTGGATACGAGACAGACGCCTCAAAGAAGGCGTAGTCAGGAAATGAAGGGGAAAGATTCCTACACATATCGTTGGTCCTTCATTGGGGATCCCGCAATGTAAGCTATTGTGGGAGTTTGCAACTGCCTGGGCCATAGGCCCCCAAGATTCAACGGTATCTGTTTAAAGTGTTTGGTTTCTAAGATTATAATAACCCTTTAATTCTTCCAGAAAAATAACAGTCCCTTATTATAACTTTTCATGGACATTTTCCACACATGGGTTCCCAGGAAAATGAAATCTTTTATATCAAAAGGAGCCGATGAGTTTACACTGAGGCCTTATCACTTTGAGGCACAAACCAGTTCCTTCGGGGATCATTATTTCCGTGAC
The DNA here is from genome assembly GCF_000327345.1 of Myotis davidii. Taxonomy (NCBI): domain Eukaryota; kingdom Metazoa; phylum Chordata; class Mammalia; order Chiroptera; family Vespertilionidae; genus Myotis; species Myotis davidii. The sequence continues at coordinate 337,444 of NW_006283149.1, forward strand.
ACGTTCACCCACTCTGACCCGGGGGTGACGCCCTGGGCCCGGCCCGCGTGGGTCAGCTGCACCCGGAGGCCCCCTGTTAGATCCCGGTCCCGGGCACGTCCCTGTCTCTCTGGCGTTGACGTTTCTCTGTCTCTCGCCCTCCCTTCCGATCTCTAAAAATCAACGGGAAAATGCCCTCGAGTGAGGATTGACAACAACAAAAAGAAAGAAGGAAAGAAAGGAGATTGAGTTTCCATCCAGCCATGCCCACGTGGGCACCTTGAAAGACGCGATTTGATTTTCTCTTCCGTGAGGACTTGTCTCCGTCCTGTGAAATTTCAATCAGAAAAAGCCCCCTCCCCTTAGTCTGTGTGCGAATTTTTCAATCAGGGAAATACAATCACCAGGCGCACCCCCCCCACACACACACACACCCCCCGTTAAACTTCCCAAATGCCGTTTCCCACCAACACGGAGCTCGGCTGTGACACGTGAGCCAGTTCCGTCATCCGCAGGCCGTGGCTGCGGGACACGGGGGTCGGGGTTGGCCGGGGAAGCGAGCTCTCCCCCCTGGCCGGCCGGCCCCCCGCCTGACGGTGCCATGTCCCCCCCTTAGGTGGACGCCCACGGGAACATCCTGCTGACCTCCCTGGAGGTGCACAACGAGATGAACGAGGTGGCGGGCGGCCTCGGGGACCCCCGGAACTCCGCCATCTCCTTCGACAACTCAGGGATCCAGTACCGGAAGCAGAGCGCGCCCCGGGAGGGGCCCGGGCGGCACCTGGGGGACCGGGGCCTGCCCCACAAGAAGACGCACCTGCGCCGGCGGTCCTCGCAGCTCAAGATCAAGATCCCCGACCTGACCGACGTGAACGCCATCGACCGGTGGTCCCGTATCGTGTTCCCCTTCACCTTCTCGCTCTTCAACCTGGTCTACTGGCTCTACTACGTCAACTGAGCGGCCGGCGGCACCGGCTTCGCTTTGCTTTTCCTCAAAGACGTCACCTAACAACACTGAGTGGAACATTACTCTGCCTGTCGAGTTTTTCTACCTGCTCACACGCACACACACACCTGCACACACCCACCTGCACACACACACACGCTCACACGCACACGCACACACACGCACACACACACACGCTCACACACACACGCTCACACGCACACACACACGCTCACACACACGCTCACACACACGCTCACATGCACACGCTCACACGCACACACACGCGCGCACACACGCACACACACGCACACACACGCACACACACGCAGACAGACACACACACAGATAACATACGCAGTTGTATATATATGTGACCTTTCTCAGCATATATATAAGACACACGTGTCTATGAGGATGTATGTGTCTGTGTTTCTACACGCGGGTGTACGCGCCCCCGTGGGTTGCCAAACACACACACGTACGTGTGACCTACCTGTTTGCAGCTCTGGACACACTCCACACGGGATGCACATGCGAGGAAGTCATGGTGCGTATTTTTCAAAGGAAAGGGACGAGGGTTGTCTAACTATCATGCCTTGAGGATGAGGGCGGGACCCCTGCTGTCACCCCAAACTGTGTCTGTTGTTCCCCGAAGTTACAGCTGTTTTGGTTTAAAAACAAACAAACAAACCCGAAAGACAAACTCTCAGTCGTCAGAAACCGGACAGCAGTGTTGCTGGTGTCAGAGGACTCCCCCCTCCCCCCCAACTCCCCACCCCAAGTTCCGGCCACTCTGCCCACGGACTGGCGATGGGGTGTCCGTGGCTGGACAGT
>NW_006283149.1:339557-341812 GCF_000327345.1 Myotis davidii
CCGGCTGGCCCGGCTGGGGCGCGGCGGGGCCCCGCCCGTCCTCACACGCGTGCCCACCGAGCCCAGCAAAGGAGAGCCCCCTGGTCACACACACACGCACACACACGCACACACGCACACGCACACCTCCATCCGATCCACAGCCTCATGCGTATCTGGGACTTTTTAAAAGTGCGTAGACACGTGACCAGGTGCACCGGTTTCATAGACGCGACCTTAACTTCCTACTTAGACGAGATCTTTCTAAAGAAAACAGAGATGATATATTTTTTGTAAACAATCTTTCTATAACAGGCATCCGTGGGCTGGAAGGACGGCCGTTATGCAAACAGATGTCACAGTGCGGTGAGCGCATTTGGAGAAGAAAGACAGAAAGGGGGAAAATAGGCAAACTAGTCAGGACAGAACCGCCAAATTCAGACTTTTCTCCCCAAATGCCACTCACGCCTCGCCCTCTCCATTCTGCCCCGGGACCAGGGTCAGCCAGCCCCCCATCGTAACCAGCCTTTATCTGTGGGCGTCTCTAGCGGCTCAGAGCCCCCCTCCCCCCCGTGGGTAAACAGCAGGCCACAGAGTCTCACCCTAGAAGCCGGGACGGGTTTGTATGGAACCCTTTCCCTTCCCTCACTCCTCCCTCCCCTCAGCATCTCCTCCAGGTCCTGTTCCCTGGTGGGGTTTTTCTCTAGAGACTCGCCAGTGACCTCTCTTAATTTCTGTTGACTTCAGAGAGGAAGGGAGAGGGAGAGAGAGAGAGAGGGAGAGAAACATCAATGATGAGAGAGAATCACTGATCGGCCGCCTCCCGCACCCCCCACACTGGGGATCAAGCCCACAACCCAGACCTGTGCCCTGGCCGGGAATCGAACCGTGACCTCCTGGTTCATAGGTCGACGCTCAACCACGGAGCCACGCCGGCCGGGCTGGTACCACTGTTCTCCGCTCACACCGAGGGACCGCCTTTCCCAGCATGCTTAGGGTGTGGGCTCTCGTCTTGAGCCGATCATCACTAGGTTTTATTTTATTTTTTTTTTACATGCATTTTTATTGACCTCAGAGAGGAAGCGGGGCGGGCGGGTAGAGAAACATCAGTGAGGAGAGAGAATCAGTGATCAGCTGCCTCCTGCACCCCCCACACTGGGGATGGAGCCCACAACCCGGACCTGTGCCCTGACCTCCTGGTTCACAGCTCAGTGCTCGACCGCGGAGCCCCGCCGGCCGGGCCCATCACTAGATCTTAAAGGCGGCCCGACCAACCTCTTGCCGGCGTTGCTAACAGCTCAGAACCCACTGCAGTCCGCAGTCTCACGCTAGAGGCAAGGACGGGCCTTCACGAAGCCCTTTCCCTTCCTTCGTCCCTCCCTCCCCTCAGCATCTCCTCCCAGGTCCCGCTCCCCGGGGGCGGGGGCGTCTTTCTCTAGAGACTCGCCAGTGACCTCCGGGCCTTCGGCTGCTCTCTGACAGTTTTTCTTTTTCCCCCCGCGGGCGACACTGGGGGAGCTTCGAAGGTGGACAGATCGGGGAGAAACCTAGTTACGTGGCCTTATCGTTGTTAACACGTCACAGACACAAAGACCTTGGTCCCTTCCGATGCTGCAGGTGGCTTTTTCCGTACCCGGGCATTCAAGGAGGGACCCCACCCCCTGCAGAGGGCGGCCCCCCGAAACGCAAAGGGACGTGGACAGAAACCCAGTCATCGGTCACTTTCCGCACGACGGGCACAGCTGTCGGGAACGGTGACCTTCATCCTCGCTGGTAGAGCAGCGACTCACAACACCTTTGACGCGTTAGGCGAGGAACCCAAATATCCAAGGCAGAGACCCCCCTGACCCGGGGCGACAGTTGGCTTCCCAAGGTTTTCCGGATCTAAATTTGCATGGTATCATCCTAGTAGCTTTTGAGCTTTTTATATGCTTTTGGCACCAAGACGGGGACCCACAACTTTATAGACACTGCGATGAAGTCAACACCATAGCTCTAACTATAAATAGTGTTTATAACTACACGCACACGCGCACACACACACAGATACATACATATATTCTGTAAAAAAAAAAACACACACACACACACAACTTTTTAAGATCCTTGGGTATGTGTTTGCTTTACTCCATTTCAGAAGAAAACGAGTTTTCTTCCAATCCGATTATTTTATAGCTTCTCCATTTTGTAAACGTGGTGAGGCCCCCCCCCCGCCCCCCCGAGACGCAGGACTCCGGCAGCGGGAGAGACCGGCCGCGGCGGGTCCTCTGTCCGTC
>NW_006283149.1:342190-360226 GCF_000327345.1 Myotis davidii
GCTGACCTCTCACCGCTACGCGCCCCTTCCCGGTGTCGGTGAGCGAGCCGGACCGATCATTCCGCACCCAGACCTTGGACGTTCCCGGCCGGGTGGCTGCGCCCCACGCCCCGGCCTCCCGAGCGAGGAGAGACGCGTTGAATTTGGGATATCATGCTCTTTCTTTCTCCACAACTGAATGGAATAAAAAAAAAAGTTAATTTTTTCTAAGTAGTCCTGGTCTTTCCGAAACGGTCCCGAGGGGCTCAACATGTACAGACGAGTCTCATTATGTGCGCGCTCAGATATACTTGAGACAATTCGAGAGCCTGGCTCCGTCCCTCCCCGCGCACAAAGACGGACAACACTTGAGTCATCGGCGAAAACAGCGTTTGTTGTGTTGTTCATCGCTCGCCCTCCCCCGCTGCCCCCGGCCCTAGAGAGAGGTTGCACTGTCTCTATGAGCCATTCATTCTCCTCTCGGTCCGAAACGAGCCAGGAAATATGTCATGGGGATGTTCTGTTAGCACTGGGAATCACAAGTACGCCTGCCGTAGCGGGGTTTGCTGTTTTGTTTTGTTTTTTAAATATTTTTATTGATTTCAGGGAGAGAAAGGGAAAGGGAGAGAGGGACAGAAACATGATGATGAGAGAGGGTCAGGGATCGGCGGCCTCCCGCACGCCCCCCACTGGGGATGGAGCCCGCAACTGGGCAAGTGCCCTGACCAGGAATCGAACCCTGACCTCCTGGTTCCTAGGTGGAGGCTCAACCACTGAGCCACGCCGGCCGGGCAGCAGCGTGTGTGTGTGTAACGCCAGCACCCGGAGCCCTCGACGTGGTCGATCATTCCCGTGGAAGGCGCTCCTGCCCTGCCCAGCTCTGAAATGATTTCCGCCCAGAGAATTCCAGGGGTGACGCCAAGTGGGTTTGGGACTGGTTTTAAGGGACCAGGAACCGCCCAGCCGTAGAATTTCATTCTCAGCGTCCCATGGGTTAGGTACCATCTGAAACTTGTGGATGAGCAAATTCCAATTTATTAAAAAAAGGACGAGGGGACTCAAATGTGAAGCTGGATTTGTTGTGGCTACTGTGGCCCTCGGACGCTGAAATGTGCAAACTCGGCCCAGACGCGCGTTCCCAGCGTGGGGCACACGCCCACGGTGGGGCGGGGGCAGCTTGGTGTTTACGGGGGGCCATTCGAGAATGCGTCATTCACCGTGCATGTTTTGCATTTCTTAGGGTTCCAGGGGCCCCGTAGACAGTTTATACATACATATGGTGACATATCTATGCATCTCAGTTCTCTGTTATATGTTTTGAAACTTTATTTGCTGTTCTTTCATATCCCTTCACATGATTATAGATTTTTTTTAACAATTCCTTAGTGAGTCCTTCTTCAGTCGGTCCGCTGTCCTTTCGTCCTTTTGTTTTTCTCTCTTGTGGATGCCATGTTCTCTGGCAGCTTGCTTAGATGGAGTTCATGGCCTCTGAGGCTTCCTCCGCGTGCAGGGGAACTCACTTTGTGGATAAGAAGAATTCTGTGTGTGTGTTGGGGTAGGGGATGTTAGAGACGCTGGGGGGCGTGGCCAGGACAAGGTTGGGAATCACTAGACTAGACGGAGGGATCCAACCCCATCGGATTGCGTGTGGGGCCCCCCGTGTATTTCTGGAGGAGAACGGGATGAATGGGGACCTTCCTGTCACCCAGTCTGGAGAAATGGATTCAGCCCCAGCCAGTCTGGCTCAGTGGATAGAGCGTCGGCCTGCGGACTGCAGGATCCCGGGTTCGATTCCCGGTCAGGGCACAGGCCCGGGGTGTGGGCTCGATCCCCAGTGGGGAGAGTGCAGGAGGCAGCCGGTCCATGATTCTTGCTCCTTGCGTGTATGTTTCTAATTCTCCCTCCCTCGCCCTTCCTCTCTGAAATCAATAAAAATATATTTGAAAAGATAAGTAAATAAAAGACGTCTAAAACAATTTAAAAGAAACGGGAGAAAGAGCCAGAGGGCTGAATGCATGGAGCTCGTTCCAGGACCGGCTGGGTTTTTTTCTCTCCTTCTTTTTCCGAAATAATATAGAAGCGAGGCCTTGAAACGAGATTCGCACCCCATGAATATTAAAAGGATTAAAACCTGTGCTCATAACGCTGCCCCTTCTGTCGACGGCGCTCGATAATTTCCCTGTCACTCCGGCCCACTTTACCGCATACCAAGACTCAAGTGGATGTAATAGCCGGGCGAGCTGACAATCACGGGGAAATATGCAATTCCCGGGCCTCGGACTCAATAGGCAGCGTTATTAGAGAAACGCGCGGCTCTCGGGCATCAGATCCAATCGGCAAAGTTATTAGAGAAACACGCGTTCCTCAGACATCAGGTTCAATAGGCACCGTTGGTAGAGAAACAGGTAACGTTATTTATGGATTCGACGTTGCTGCCCGCCGTGGGAATAACGATACGAATGCCGGCCACGTCAATGAGGAGAATGTTCAGTTACAGACCGGGAGGAAATTTGGGGGGTGGGGGTGGAGGGGCGAATTATGCTCTCTCTCTTCTTTTCATTAAAAAAAAACACACACACTTTTTTTTTTTTCAGCGACAGTTTACATTCAACGTAATTTTATATTAGTTTGTGCAGCGGTCGGCAAACTCATTCGTCAACGGAGCCAGATATCCACAGGACGACGATCGAAATTTCTTTTTTGAGAGCCAAATTTTTTAAACGTAAGCTATATCGGTAGGCACATTGTGATTAACGTAATTAGGGTCCCCCTACGGCTTAGGCAGAGCCACACTCAAGGGGCCAAAGAGCCGCGTGTGGCTCGCGAGCCGCAGTTTGCCGGCCACGGAGTGTGTGTGACTCCTGTCCTTCGAACGGGTGCCTAACGTCGTCTCCCAACGGGTGGGGAGGAAACCATCTGGGATATCCTTAAAATCGAGGGCCAGTGTGTTCAGGAGCCCATCCAACTGTGGTCAGAGGCGACACCACGATCCTCCAGCGGCTATTTTTGCTGGCACCTGAAGAGCTCTGTGGCTGCCCCGGGCGAGGGATGGTGGAACCCAGCTCTTCTGCAAGCCCACCCCTTCCCGGACCCTCGCGGTATCAGGCACAGCTACAAGTATGAGCTACACGGGAGACGCATTTGAAATGCCAGAGCTGTCCTTTATTCATGAAACAGAACCTGCTCATGTATTTATTTATTAATGTGTCTCATTATACTTGCATGTCTAGCTACATGCCAGTCATTTATAATGCTTTTTAAATCCTCACCTGAGGATCTGCTTGTAGGTTTCATCTTCTTTCCAATTTTTTTAATATGTTTTTATTGGTTTCAGAGCGAGAGGAAGGGAGAGGGAGAGAGGAAGGTAGAAGCACCAATGATGAGAGAGAATCCTGGGCCGGCTGCCTCCTGCACGCCCCACCGTGGGGATCGAGACCGGGAATTGAACCGTGACCTTTTGGGGCAACAGACAAGGCCCAACCAACTGAGCCATAGATGCCAGGACTTTAGAGAGAGGAGACCGGGGAGAGAGAGAGAGAGAGAAAGAAACATCGATGCTGCCAATTGACTTTAGAGAAAGGAGACCGGGGGGAGAGAGAGAGAGAGAGAAAGAAACATCGATATGAGAGAGAAGCATCCATCAGCTGCCGCCTGCATTACCCCTACTGGGTGGGGATTGAGCCCCCAACCCGGGCACGTACCCTGCCCAGGATTCGCCCCAGTGACCTCCTGGTTCTCGAGTTAACGCTCAACCACCGAGCCGCACCCACTGGGCTCATTACTCCTTTTATGCCCAAAGAAATGATTGTGATGGGACACACCCTTTCTGCCACGCCAGAATTTGAGGACTCATCGAATCGGCCTAACACGGGCGTTACAAACAGCTGTGTGACACCACCTTGTCCCTCCTCTGTCCCGTCCTTCCTGCCCTCTCTCCTGGGCGTGGGGTGCAGCGTGCTGCCGTGGGCTGGGTGTCCGTACGAGCAGCAGGCGGGTGCGGGGAACACGGGTGAGCGATTCTGTTATACGAACACGGTGGACCCCTCCCCGGGCTGTTCCAATGGGCTGCAGGGTCCGAAATTCACCAACACCATCTTCACGGTCTTTTTCTTCCAGAGAAAGTCATTGGAAATTTATTTTTATTTTTTAAATATATTTTTATTGATTTCAGAGAGGAAGGGAGAGGGAGAGAGAGAGAACATCAATGACGAGAGAGAATCGTGGGTCGGCCGCCTCCTGTGCGCCCCACATTGGGGATCGAGCCCGCGCAAGCCGGGCCTGTGCCCTGACCGGGAATGGAACCGTGACCTCCTGGTTCCTAGGTCAACACCCAACTACTGAGCCACACGGGCCGGGCTGGGGATGTTTTAAATCACAGCCAAGTGAGCTGCGGACCGCCCTCCCTTCCCCCCGATGCCAGTGCTGCCTCGGTTGTGAAAAATGGCCAGAATTAAATGCAGGTTCCTGAGTAGCAGGCAAGCCCTCTTGGTGAGCGTGAAAAGTGTCTCAGCCGATTGATATTCAATTATTCATCACAGGGTCTGAGTGGGGGAGCCGTCTCCCCGTTCCCACGTGCTCAGTACCCGCTCTAGGTACCGTTGTCATGGAGACCGCTTGCGGGGCTCACACAGACCTTGACTCCCAGTGTTGACAGGGGAAGGGATAGACGGAAACTCCCTGGTACCCGGCAGGCCTGGGAAAGCCGGGGCGCTAGGGGAGCTCCGTGCCCCCTTCGGGGTGTGCTCTGATAACATTCAAAAGGCCGTCATAGGCCCTGGCCGGGTGGCTCAGTTGGCTAGAGCACAACCAAGGTTGCAGGAGGTTCGAGCGGTCGGGTCAGGGTGCCTACAAGAATCAGTCAATGAACCCTGGCCGGTGTGGCTCAGTGGAGAGAGCATCAGCCTTCGGACTGCCGGGTCCCGGGTTCGATTCCGGGAAAGGGCACGTACCTCAGCTGCATGTACCTCGGTCGCAGGCTCGATCCCCAGCCCCGTTGGGGTGCTGTTTGTAACGCCCGCGTTAGGCCGATTAAATGAGTCCTCGAATTCTAGTGTTGCAGAAGTGGGTGTGTCCCATCACAATCATTTCTTTGGGCATCATCCCCAGCCCCGTTGGGGTGCTGTTTTTAACGCCCGTGTTAGGCCGATTAAATGAGTCATCGAATTCTAGTGTTGCAGAATGGGTGTGTTCCATCACAATCATTTCTTTGGGCATAAAAGGAGCAGTGAGCCCAGTGGGTGCGGCTCGGTGGTTGAGCGTTAACTCGAGAACCAGGAGGTCACTGAAATGAGTCCCGAATTCTAGTGTTGCAGAAGTGGGTGTGTCCCATCACAATCATTTCTTTGGGCATAAAAGGAGCAGTGAGCCCAGTGGGTGTGGCTCAGTGGTTGAGCGTTAACTGGAGAACCAGGAGGTCACTGGGGCGAACCCCGGAGGTCTCTGTCTCTCCCCCTCTTTTCCCCTCTCTCTAAAAACCGATGGAAAAGATATTCCCGGGTGAGGATGAACAACGACAACAGAATCAACCAATGAACCATGGCCGGTGTTGCTCAGCGGTTAGAGCATCACCCCTCAAACCGAAATGTGGAGGGTTTGATTCCCAGTCAAGGGCACACACCTGGGTTGCAGGTTTGCTCCCTGCCCCCAGTCAGGGCACGTGCGGGAGGCAGCCAGTCGATGCGTCTCTCTCACATCAATGGCAGATCCCGATGAATGCTTGTTTTGTATTCATTTTTTCCCTAGTACCAACAATGCTTACATCTCTCCTCCTCGCTAAATATTTGCTGCTGCCCTTGTCAATGACATTCTACAGGGGCCCTTAGCTGGCCACGATGATCCCACCCCCAGTCACTGTCACCTCTGAGCTTTCTCGAGACCACCCCCCTCCCGACCCCCTCTGTGGTGGGGCACAGCCTCCACGAGGGCACAGCCCCCCAGTTCTGCAGCCCGGGAGGCCTCCGCGTTCTCGCCAGCCCCCCACTCGGCCTCGGCGACTTGTTAAAAATGCTTCGTTCGTCCCACTGGTGCCCAGGGGTCAGCCGGCCTGCTGGTTCCCGACCTCCTCCAGATTTCCGGCTAATTATTTCCTCCGAGGCCTCATTTTTCTACTTCGAATCAAAAAAGGTTCTTCATTTGAAGTTTTTCAGCTTTTTTTTTTTTTTTTTTGGTTCCACGGGGGGAGCAATAATACCGTTTCCAGCTCTCCACATCCATCTCCGCGTTGAAATTGGAAAACTCGACGTCCCGTTACACATCAGATCAGCCGTGCGGGTTGTGCCGAAGATGACACGCTTAGCGTTCCTGCATCTCGGGGGGTCCAAACAGAACAGAACACTTACCCGGCCAAGGGCGTCCCCACGCCCCCCAATTCATCTTACGCCAAATATTAGAGTTTTTAAAAAATATTCACTTAATTGCTGACACAAAATATATATGTATATATATACAGCCTGCTTTGTGTAATCAGAACTATCGCTGGCCAGCCGTGAGAGTAGCTTTCAGCTGCCGTTTCCAGATGCATCGATCACGACGTAGCAAACGCTAAATGCACCATCCTCCGGCGACTTAATCAACGCCAAGGTTCCAGCGGCCTTTTCTCCCCCCGCCTCGTCCATGTGGAGTTAACAGAAAAGCGCGTTCCCGTGACTGCGGGGAGAATGATGGCCTTAATTAGGAGGAAGCACAAGACTCCCGGGCCCAGCACCTCAGACCGAATCGCAATTTCCCCACTGTGCTGGGCCTCCTGCCAGAATCAGATGGGAGTCCTCGGAGAAAACACTTTTCTTGCAAGGTTGCAAAGATCGCTGTGCCCCCGCCCCCGACCCCCACTCCACGGGGCAACCCAGAAATCCTGAATCCGTCCAGAATCATCTAGTTTGTCAAGCTGGGTTACCGAGAGATCAAAGGGACCCGGGGGTGAGGCGCCTGATGGTCGGGGCGTGTCGGTCTAACCTGGCAAAGGGACCATGGGCTGGGGGATGGGGGGGGGGTGCCCATCAGAAGCCCGGGAAGCGATTGGTTGCTGTGAACGGCCTCCTGACCCCAATGCCAGGTGGATATAGACGTCTTACTGAGGGACCCCGGCTGGGCCTGCTGGGGGGGTGTGGGGGGGGCGAGTTCGCTCTCACCTGGGGCAGGTGGCCACGCGGCTCTGGCGGTTGCGTGGGCCCCAAAGGCCGAGGCTCCCGTATGAATCAGAAGCCCTGCTCCCCTCTGGGCACCCGGGAGCCATGGCCCTTCCCCCCTGGGACCGGCTTTTTCCAGGCCCGTCCTGCCCAGGGCTCCTGCCCCTACAGGGAGAACACGGCGGCTGCCTGCGCTGTGAACGGTACTTCTGCCAAGTCCCTGAAACACACTGTTTTGTTTTCTCACCAAATATGAAGCATAAACCTTATACAATCACAGAGCATCATTAAAACGGTTGTTCTTAAGGGAAGTGACTGGCAATTTTTTAAAAAATATATTTTATTGATTTTCTACAGAGAGGAAGAGAGAGTCAGAAACATCGATGAGAAAGAAACATTGATCAGCTGCCTCCTGCACACCCTTCCACTGGGGATGTGCCCGCAACCAAGGGACACGCCCTTGACCGGAATCGAACCCGGGACCCTTCAGTCCGCAGGCCGCCGCTCTATCCGCTGAGCCACACCGGTCAGGGCATGGCAATGTATTTAAATGTGTTTCTTATTGATTGTAGAGAGAGGTAGAGAGAGAGAAACATCGATGAGAGAGAAACATCAACATCTATCGGCTGCCTCCTGCACGCCCCCCACTGGGGGTCAAGCCCGCAAACCAGGCTTGTGCCCCGACCGGGAACCGAACCGGTGACCTCTTAGTGCGTGGGTTGATGCTCAACCACTGATCCACACCGGCCGGGCCATAGTGCTTCTTGCCTTCCCAGCTTCCTAGTCTCCGGGCCCCTGATACGAGTGTTTGTCCTTCGCCCCTGAGAGGGCGGGAGGATGAAAGGAGGAGTGAATTTTCCAGGCGGGATCCCTGGGACCCTGATCCCTGCCCCTGCCCCTGCCCACAGCACCAAGGCTGCTCTGCCAACCTGAGGGCTGAGGAGCCCAGCCCCTAGAGTGAATTTTCCAGGCGGGATCCCCGGGACCCTGCCCCTGCCCCTGCCCACGGCACCAAGGCTGTTCTGCCAACCTGAGGGCTGAGGAGCCCAGCCCCTGGGGTCCCCCCAACCAGCACCAGGTAGGGGGGAGCGAGCCCTGGTTGCTTTAAGCACCTGGATTCGGGGGCTGTTGTGACCTCAATACCCCACAGCTTAACCTGGAGGAGGCTCCAGCATCTGCATGATCGTCACCGTGATTCCAGGACAAAGGCGGCAGCAGCCTTCGCACCCAAATCCACGGTCTTTTCATCCGGTCGTCGCTCATAAACAAGGCTCTTTGGATTGAGATGTATTCAGTCCGACCACACAGCCAAGGGGAAACTGTGTTTCTAGGACGGTGGGAGATGGAACAGGCAGAGCCCAGATGCCGGGTGGCGGCGGTCGGGGGCTTTCCGTGGGCTGCTTTCTGGCCGTGTCCACGACGTCCCCGAGCAAAAGGAGTCACTGCGTTTTCGGAGATGAGAATGAGGTTGTGCTGATTCTACGCAAAGAGCGCTTCTCTCCTCCTGACGCGGCCGTTTCTCAGGGCGACACAAACGTGCTTGCTCTACCGGAGCGCTGAGCGGCCGGGGGGCCCCTAAAACGGGGCCCTTGTCATTTAGGAAAACCTCCCACACGCTCAGCATTGAAGTAGCAGCCTCGGGGTTTGGGAACAATCCTAACTAGAAAGTGAGCAGCAATTTTTTTGTTTGTTTTTTAGGTTTTTAAACATATTTCTTGATTGATTTCAGAGAGAGGAAGGAAGAGGGAGAGAGAGAGAAACATCCATGATGAGAGAGAATCATGGATCGGCCGCCTCCTGCACACCCCCTACAGGGGATCGAGCCTGCCACCCGGGCCTGCAACCCGTGACCTCCTGGTTCAGAGGTCGACGCTCAACCACTGAGCCACACTGGCTGGGCCAGAGACAGCAGTCTTCGTGAAAGGAGCAGGGCAGGCATGAACGGCGATTTGAGTGAGAGAGGCCGCTGTTTTCTCTCGGCTATTTTCCTCGGCTTCCTGGTCTGTTGTCACACTCCTGATGGAGTTTTTTCTTAAACTTCTTCGGGGAAGAAAACATTATAGACTCACGTCTCTAATGAGAGGGACACAGAGAGAGAGAGAGGGAGCAAGAGAGAAACATCAATTGGCAATATATGGGTTTGCGACCTACGTCAGTGTCTGAACTCGGCAAACACCTCATAATCTAGATTTTTTTTTCCCCCTCAACCTGGCCATGATCATCATGATAAGATTTAGGTGACACTTGCCTCTGTGGCTCTAGGTTCATAGGTGGATGCTCGACCACGGAGCCACGCCGGCTGGGCAGGATCGAACCTGCCATAGGGGTCTGTGCCCTGACCGGGAACCCAACCATGCCTTTCGGTGCACGGGAGCCACACTGGCCCGGGCACCATGGCTTTTCATGATACCCAGCTGCCAAGCAGGTTTATACTAACGGTTCGCCTTGGTTCACGACCCTTCGCTGAATACCGAGGGCTCTACGATAAAAATACATATTTTTTTAGGGAAAAAGAGAATGCCTTCCGGATTGTCCGTCACTTCAGAAAGCAGAACCGTCGTGTGACAAGCGATGCCGTCGGCAGGCACATCGCCCCGAGGTGCCACTCTGGACGTTCTTTGTGACCGCACGTCCTACGGCCCCGTTTGTGAAATCAGAAGGCACGGAGTGGACTCTCTGTCTGGGAGATTTTTAGGGTTTTTTTTTGTGTTTTTGTTTTGTTTTTCATCGAATTGCAGCTTTTTGCAGGGAGGTAGTTGCATATTCATAACCGCTGGGCCCCGGTGCCAAGAGCTGAGACAGTGGCTCAGAGAGCCCTTCCCGTGACACGTCAGGGGGATGGATGGAAGTGCTGAGGCCGCTGCTATTTTAAGAGCTCAGGCTGCCGGTGGCTGGGCCGGCAGGGAAGGAACACGGCGCGGGGAGACGGGGGCTGGCGAGCGGGGGAGACAGCCCTTCAGTGGCCGGCGAGCGGGAGGGACGAAGGCAGAGGGTGGCACACATTCTCTCCCTTAAATACCAACCGAGTCGCGCCAGCCTTCCGGTTCTGCGAGAAATGCTCCAAACGTGCTTAAAGGGCTAGTTTGCGCTTTTTCTTTGGTTGTTCTTTCCTTAAAATGCAGTTTTATTGATGTCAGAGAGGAAGGGAGAGGGAGAGCGAGAGAAACATCAGTGATGAGAGAGCATCATGGGCCGGCTGCCTCCTGCACGCCCCCCACTGGGGATCGAGCCCGCAACCCGGGCCTGCGCCCCGACCGGGAATTGAGCCCTGACCTCCTGGTTTATGGGTTGATGCTCACCTTCTGAGCCACGCCGGCCCGGCTGGGAAATTTTTTTTGCTTTTAATCCTCACCCAAGAATATGCTTTTATTGATTTTTAGAGAGAGAGGAAAGGGGGAGAGAGAGAAACATCAATGTGAGAGAGAAACACTGATTGGTTGTCTCCTACAGGCACCCGACGGGGGATCAAACCCGCAACCCAGGTGTGTGCCCTGACTGGGAGCCCGACATGCCACCTACTGTTGGGTGAAATGATGGTCCCACCCACGGAGCTGCTGGCCAGGACCAGACTGGGAAAGTCTTCCTTTCTCTTCCTTTCTTTACTCCTCCCTCTTTCTGTCTGTCTGTCTGTCTGTCTGTCTTCAAATCATTATTGAGTGTTTATAGTAAGTTCTCTTGGCTTGATATTCCAAAGCTGTTACCCAAACCCGTTCGGACCCCTGAGGGATTGGGCCCCAGGGGAGGCCTCTGGAGGGCCAATCTCATCTCCACCTTGGATGCCATCGGCCCAGGAAATGGCAAGCGCCCCGGGGAAATGCAAATGAAGACCCTGCAGTCCTTTCTCCAGTTAAGCTCCCCGAGGGAGAGGCGGGCCGGACACAGAGCTGCCTGCCCCCGTTAAACATGCAATTCGGCGCGGCCCTGGGGGCAGGCTCAGCAGTGGCCGAGGACTGGAGGGTCCTGGGTCCGACTCCGGCCAAGGGCACGAACCTCGGCTGCAGGCTCCCTCCAGGCCCTGGCCAGGAGGCAACCAGTCGATGTGTGTCTCTCACATCCATGTTTCTCTCCGTCTTTCCCTCTCCCTTCTACTCTCTCTGAAAATCAATGGAAAAATATCCTCAGGTGAGGATTAAAAAAAAAAAAAGCAATTCATTGCTCACGCGGCTGCCGAGCACTGACGTTCTGGGAGACATTTTCCTCATGTGATTGCTGACCAGATGCCTCGGGCTCTGGCCGCAGTGCTGACCGAGGCAGGCGATGCGGGTTCTGCCTGCCAAGCTCCACGCTGGCTGGCGCAAGTGATTCTAGAGCCGGATCTAGGGGAGGCGACGAGCCCGGCTGGTGTGGCTCCGTGACTGAGCGTCGACCCAGGGACCAGGAGGTCACGGTTCGACTCCCGGTCGGGGCACAGGCCCAGGTTGTGGGCTTGACTCCCCGTGTCGGGCGTGCAGGAGGCGGCCGATCCACGATTCTCTCGTCATTGATGTCCCTCTCGGAAATCAATAAAAACATATTTTAAAATAACCCGAGTCCAACAATAGTGTTGAATGAACAATGGCACCAGACCGAGAGAGCTAACGATGAAATGAAACTGAAGGGAACGCTGACAGGGATTGGCGGGGATCTTCAGAACATACTGAGAACAAAGGGCCAGGCAGAGACAGCGTACGTGCCGTACTTCAGTGTCTAGAGAGAACGTTCCCCACCATTTTGGCAGGACGTACACGTTATATAAGACTTCCTTGTTTGTTTGCACAGGTTGAGGCTGCCCAGAGCTGGTTTTCCTACTTGCTTTCGTGTTTGGTCTCTGGTTTTGCCCTGGTGCCTGGCGCACGGCAGACACTTGCCATAGACATACCCACGGCTACTTCCTCTCTCCCGCCGTCTCCTCTGACGGGACCGTCACAGAGGTTCTGGGGGCGGGCCAGTCTCTAGTAGGCTGTAATGATATTTTTAAATTCTTTTTTAAATATATTTTTATTGATTTCAGAGAGGAAGAGAGAAGGAGAGAGAAACATCCATGATGAGAGAGAATCACGGATCGGCTGCCTCCTGCACGCCCCCGACTGGGGATCAAGCCCGCAACCCGGGCATGTGCCCTGACGGGGAATCGAACCCGGGACCCTTCAGTCCGCAGGCCGCTGTTCTATCCACTGAGCCACACCGGCCAGGGCGGGTGCTCCACGCCTCATCTGAGTTGCTTCCGAGTCCAGAGCTCCCGGACTCTGGCTCAAGGACCTCCCATCGTCAGCATCTTCCTTGGTTGCTTGGCAACACCATCCGGCCATTACCTTCGTGGCCCCCCGGTGAGGCACCTATCGGCGCTCTAGTGAACGCCGCACACACATCCCCGGATCGGGAGGGAGATGCCATCTTTCCACGTCTGCACAGGGATCTCCTCCTCGTGGCCTTGATGGCGGTATTTCAGTCCAGGGTCTCCGTGCATCGGGGAGCCGGGGCGATGGGAACGGTGCCCTTTCCTCCGTGTGTGGCAAAGGGAGCTGCCATTCAGAGCGAGTGCCGCGGGGAGAGCCGCTCTCCCGCCTGGGCCGGCACCTTCCGGACTGTGGTGAAGCCTCAATGTCCTCACCCCACTGACCGGTTCCTGTCGCGCCAATTTTCATTCTTTTTTCACAACTTGCTGCCCTGAAGGGGAGTGTGTGTGTGTGTCCGTGTGCACGTGTGCGCGTGTGTCCATGTGAGTGTGGGTGTGCCCGTGTGTGTGTCCGTGTGCACATGTGTCCATGTGTCCGTGTGTCCGTGTGTGTCCGTGTGCACGTGTGTGCCCGTGTGAGTGTGCCCGTGTGCGCGTGTGCACGCATCTGTGTCGAGTATGTATTCGCAGCACCTAGGATAACCTAACACCGCCCAGGGAACACGGAGGCGCTTACACCCGTTCAGGGGAGAGGTGATCCTCTCGCCCCCGGTCAACTGCAAGAGAGAAATCAACAGTCATAACAGCAGCTGCCCTGGCCGGGGTGGCTCAGTGGATAGAGCACGGGCCTGTGGACCGAAGGGTCCCAGGTCTGATTCCGGTCTCTCTCACATTGATGTTTCTCTCTCTGTGTGCGAGGTCACGGCTCGATCCCCGGTCGGGGCACACACCTGCGTTCCAAGCTCGATCCCCAGTGTGGGGCGTGCGGGAGGCAGCCGATCCATGATTCTCTCTCATCATTGATGTTTCTCTCTCTCTCTTCCTCTCCTAAATCAATAAAAATATATATTAAAAAATAATAAAATTAAAAATGGAGGCAAAGCCCAGTGCTGGTGACGGGGGATGGGGGGGCTGACCTCCGCCCGCTGTGCAAAGCCCTTTCCGCACAGGCTGTGACGCGCACGCAGCATGGGGGTCCCGCTGACAGCTTAGGGGGGGAAACTGCAGGAACGGGAGCTGGGTTGGAGGAAGATGCGTTTGGCTATTTTGTGCAAGATCTGTTGACTGCAAATGAGACCACTGAGGAAACGATGGCAAAAAAAAAAGAAAAAGGAATCTGTGTGCAATGAAGACATCACAAGCAAGATGGGGGCCGGGGGGGATTCCAAAACCGAAGGACATGCCGGCCCCACACGCAGGTGTGGAAGCCCACGCGCGCGGAGGCAGCCAGCGTGTAATTGCTCTGAGCCGGTGCCACTGTCGCTGGAGATCAGGGTGGCGGCGGCTCACGAGCGCGCTTCCCGGGGGACCGAGGCAGCTGCCGTTGGGGTGACGGCGTCCTGTTTCCACAGAACGAAAGGATTCGGGGCTGATGGGACGAGAGGCAGGCGGTGACGGGCCGTCCAGCTGGGAGGCCCCAGAATCTCCAGCTTGTTCCAAATCGACACGGTTGGGGGATTGAGGCCCACAGGGTGATCGGATTGGTCTCCTTTTTAACTTTGGTTACAAATAGTTTTTAGTGAATTTTGAGGGAGAGAGAGAGAGAGAGAGAGAGAGAGAGAGAAGGGACACAGAGAGAGAGAAGGGACACACAGAGATAGAAACATTAATGAGCGAGAACATCATCGATGGGCTGCCTCCTGCACGCCCCTCACTGGGGATGGAGCCCCCAAAACGCAGGCATGCGCCCTGACCGGGAATCGAACCGTGACCTCCTGCTTCCTGGGTGGATGCTCAACCACTGAGCCACACCGGCCGGGCCAGACTGATCTCTCGTAGCTTTAATCCTTGGAACTCTCTTTTTTAGATTCTTTAAAAATGTGTTTTTATTGACTGTTTTAGAGAGAGAGAGGAAGGGAGAGGGAGAGAGAGGTCAACACCCATCGGCCCCAACCCGGGCCTGTGCCCTGACCGAGAATCCAGCCGTGACCTCCTGGTTCATAGGCTGACGCCCAACCACTGAGCCACCCGGCCAGGCTGACTTTTTCTGAGTGACTGCTGCTCACTCAACGGGGAAGATGAGAAATATTGGTGTTTAAATGACCATCTACCCCACAGGCTGAAAACTGTCGCCGTCGGCTTTAGGAATAACCAGCCTTTTCTTGGGGAGCCTTTAAATAGCGGGCTTGCCTGCCAGCCAGAAGGACGCTTCGTGAAAGTGGGTAAATGCTGTTAAACGTGGATAAATGATATTAAAAGGGAAGGATTTCGATGGCTCTCAGCCACCCTCGATAATGACAGAAACAATACCTCACGCTCACTTTTCCCTTCCAAACACTCACATATTCCACGGTGTTTACTCTCTTACAGAATTTGCCAATGGCGGGGCAATGGATTTTTATATTTTTTTTGTTGAAATGCGCAAGTGTACCTAAAGATCAATTTTTTTGTCACGAGGAAAAACACATCGATATTGTGTAAGCCGAGTCTGCGCTGAGCGGGCTTGACCGCCAGCTAATTGCCGTCTCAACGCATTTCTGACAGAAATCCACTCACCATGAGCTTCGGTTCCCCTGTGACTCCCAAGGTTGCTTGAAAGATTCAATTTATGAGCAACCTGTACAGCAATTTCTGGAGAAAATACAGTATTTCCTGGAGGACTAAAACCTTGTTTTAAATAGAGACAGACACAGACACGATGCCTCCAGACCCTGCAGGGGGGCCAGGGCTAGGACGTGCAAGGAGGGGCTTCGCCCCTTCGGGCACCTTGGGGGCCGGAGGTGGGCGTTCCGGAAGAGTCGCCCCCTGAGGCAGGCAGGAGGCTTCTTCTCGCTCATCATTTTATTATTCATCGATGAGAAACATCGATCAGCTGGTGCACTTACTTACGCATTCACGGGGAGATTCTGGCATGTGCCCTGACCAGGGATCGAACCTGCAGCCGTGACCCTTGGCGTAGCGGGACGAACGATGGTCCAGCCGACTGAGCACCGGCCAGGGCTCGTCTTGTCTGCGCTTCTTTGTCCGTGACGGTCCTGAGCCATGTCCCTGCCAGGGGCCTGGGTTCCTGCTCCTGCTACAGATAAGGATCAGGGAGAACCTCGTCTACAGGAAAACCCCCCGGTAGTTATTTCGGGCGGAACACGGGGCTCCCCGCTCCGAGGTGAGCCGGGCCCACATCTACACGCTGGCAAAGGTGACCACCTGGCCACTAAGGGAGACTCCTCCGGGAGCGGTGCCTAAGGGGCGCTGAGGGAGCCTGACGGGAAACGGAGAGATACATCCGAACCAGAACCAGACCTGCTGCGGGCTCTCTGGAATCCGGCAGTGAGGCTGTGTTTGTCTGATCAATGAGCAGCTCACACCGACCTGTTTTGTCATGTGGAACCCAGTCAGCCCCGGCCGTTCAGATCCCGTTGGATTCCCTCATGAGTATGAAGACCCTGCATTTCTTTACAGAGAATGTTTCCAGAGAGACAGGGTCCAGATGGGGGAAGGAGAATGTGAAGGAAACCACACGTTGGAAAGTTAAACGAGACCCAGCTGCCCGGCCGGCGTGGCTCCGTGGCTGAGCGTCGACCTAGGAACCGGGAGGTCACAGTTCGATTCCCGGTCAGGGCACAGGCCCGGGTTGTGGGCTCCTTCCCCAGTGCGCACATGATTCTCTCTCCTCTCTCTTTCTCTCTTCCTTCCTCCCTGAAAGCAATAAAAGCATATTTACCAAAATAATGAGACCCAGCCACAGGGGAGAGTACACGGCGTCGTGGAATGTCAGGCCTTCTCCTTCGAAGCAGAGGGAGCCCCTGCCGCTCCCAGTCCTCACTGGGACGTGGTGGGAAGGCACCGCGCAGACGAAGCAGTGACGTTCGCTCCGGCTGGAGGAGGCAGAGATGCCCCAGCCACTGCTGGGGCCCGGGAGGCTGTGTGCACCTGCCCAGTTACCACGATGAGGATGGTGACGGTGACGGGCCGTTCTGACGGGCGAGGTGATGCCTCGCTGTGACCCCTCTGACACTGAACACGGCGCCCTGTGATGGCGTCTCTACCGTGTCCCTGCCTGTCGCGGGAGCATCGACACGGAGGCGCAGAGAACGCCCCGTCTCTCTGGAGGGCTCAGCGCCTCCCCGCACGAAGCCGTTAACACCCGGCGTCACGCGGTGCCCCTGCATGTGGTCTTTACTGGATTCTGAGGGCGGCATTTAAAAACCGTGTTTTAACTTTTGAACCCGCTTTTGAATTAAAAAAAAAAAAGAAAGAAAAAAAGGCAACTCGTCGCCTCTGGCCTAATGGATGCGACTACGAAGGGCTGATTTCACGACCGAAGAAACGCATTTGACTCAGCACGGCGGTGACAGCGCCCTCCGCGTGGTCACTCCATGCAGTCCCCCCCTTCATCCGCATTCAGGCTCATTATCTCGCAGACAGAGGACAAGGCGGCAGGTCATCTGTCACGTCTGGATGCTGGGAATCTCGGACGCCTTTCCGTGTTTTGTGTTTTCCTGTTAATCCTCACCCAAGGATATTTTCCCATTGATTCTTAGAGAGAGTGGGAATGGAGGGGAGAGACACAGAAACATTGACGAGAGACAGACACATTGACGGATTGCCTCCTGCAGGCAGCCCGGCCAGGGAGGAGCCTGCCACCGACATTCGTGCCCTTGACCAGGAATCGAACCCGGGACCCTCCAGTCCGCAGGCCCACGCTCTATCCACTGTGCCACACCGGCCAGGGCCACAGAGGAATTTTTAAGCCTTGTTTGCAGTGGATGGACTGCCCTTCGCCGGAACATTCTTTTCGCTCTCTGGCACCCACGTGGTCGTTTCTGGGAATGGAGTCCCCCGGGCACTGAAGCCCTTTGTCAGCTCAGGCTGCCAGCTCGGAGCCCCGCAGAGGGGGCGGCTCTCACCACAGAAATGCGTGGTCTCAGGGCGTGGAGGCGGGGAGCCTGAGGCCCAGGCGCCGGCTCCTTTGGCTCCCCCCCCACCCCCCTGGCGTATCGGGACGACACTCTAACCAACTGAGCTACCCGGCCAGGCCAGGATCCAGTACTTTTGTTACTGTTACTGTTAAGCATCTTTCCTTCTATTTCCTGAAGCTTTTGTTATCGTTGCGTAAGAGCTTCAAACACTCTTATGAGTTTAAATGACAAATGGATCTTGAACTGGAAACGCATGCCCCGACGTTCATCTGCACTCCTTTGATATCACATCAGACGGAATTCATGAGGAGGAGCCTTACATGGCTCCTACACACACTGCTTCCGGTCGGATCAGAGGTTCGGGGAAGGGAGCGTTTATCCAGGGACGCAGAGGGAGTTCTTCCCGGCGAGGATGAAAACACCGAGAGAAATCAAAAGAGAGGACTCGCCTGACTGGGGCCACGCAGAAACTCTAAGGAGGACCTGCTTAGCTCAAAACCTACGTCAAAGCCCTGGGAAACAAAACCCCGTCCTTACATGTTTTTCGGAACATGGGGATGCGTTTGTTTCATTTAATATTTTCATTAAAAATACATTTTTGGCCGAAACCGGTTTGGCTCAGTGGATAGAGTGTCGGCCTGAGGACTGAAAGGTCCCAGGTTCGATTCCGGTCAAGGGCATGTACCTGGGCTGCAGGCTC
>NW_006283149.1:360311-360588 GCF_000327345.1 Myotis davidii
TCAATGGAAAAGATATATCCTCCAGTGAGGAGTAACCCCCCGCCTCAAAAACAAAAGCAGCCCTGGGTTAGACTGTCTCTGACTCCAGCTAATGGCTGCGGGGCGCTGGGCTCTGTCCTAGTAACGTGTCCACGTCAGCCCAGCACCCCCTGCAGCCTGGCCTCCGCTCTCCAAGCCCCGCGGGTGGCTGTGCAGCGATCGATCGATAATAACCAGCGGCCTCTTGTGGGTGGACGTGAGCGGAATATCAACTCCGACTTGGGGAAGCGTGGGAAGA
>NW_006283149.1:360765-362662 GCF_000327345.1 Myotis davidii
GAGGTGGTGGCCACCAGGAGATGTTTCTGGGCTTTGGCCCAGGGAGCTCTCCAACAACTTCAGTCTGTGAGTTTATTTTTTTATTGATGAGAGAGAGAGAGAGAGAGAGAGAGAGAGGGAGGGAGGGGGAGAGGGAAAAGAAGAGAGGGAGGGAGAGAGAAATTTGTTTTTCTACTTATTTATGCATTTGTTGGTTGAGTCTAGTCTGTGCCCTGCTGGGAATTGAACCTGCAACCTTGGTGTATGGAGGTGATGCTCTAACCATCCAGCTACCCGGTGAGAGCCAGTCTGTTTAGTACATGAAGTCCCTCCTGTCCTTTTTTAAGATATATATCTTTGTATTGATTTCAGAGAGGAAGGGAGAGGGAGAGAGAAACATCAGTGATGAGAGAGAATCATGGATCGGCCGCCTCCTGCACACCCTATACTGGGGATCGAGCCTGCAACCCGGGCCTGTGCCCTGACCGGGGATGAAACTGTGACCTCCTGGTTCAGAGGTCGACCCTCAAGCACTGAGCCACGCCAGCCGGGCTGCCCTTAAATCTCGCCCCAGTCAGAGCTGTGCTGCCAACCATCCCAGGTTACATGGCAGTGGCTCCCAGATGTAAACAGAACCCAACCCCAGGACCCACTGTCCCTAAAATTCCGCATAAACCAACACTGGCCTGGGCGCATACGCCCCCTTCTGGGCCATTGGAACTACAACTCAGGGAACGGCATGGTGGCTGCTGTTTTTCCTTCTTATCTGTCAGGCCCCTCTCTCCCTTTTGGAATATCTCATCTTTCTAGGCCACGCGTTGGAAAAAGTAAACGGTAACTTGGGGGTTCCGGGCATGGCTCTGTGGGAGAAGGAAAATGCACTGCGCATTTGGGGCAGAAAGATGAACTGAAGTCTGTCATACGTGTAATTGTCTCCTAGGAGACCCAAGCATAAATCATCACCATGGAGACCGCTTGAAGCCATGAGCACGGATAATCCCCGGGGCCTTGTTTGGGGCAAGAAAGGCTGCCAATGAGAGCGGCCCAGCCTCCCCGCGATGACCAGGGTGAGGCCCTGCCCAGCAGCCCTGTGGGCGGCCTCATGGCTGTGCTCCTCACAGGCCTCCTGCCCCTGACCAGGACGGGACTGTCACAGCAACACCACGGCTCCCGAGAGAACGGCCGCCCAGAGTCCTTCCGCGGTCTGACTGAGAATAGGAGAACTAACACGCGCAATAAAATAAACGTTCCCTTCAACGCAGAGAACGGTGCCGTGTGTTAGGAGCCTGGGGTACAAGGTCTACATTTTATTTTATTTATCATTTTTTAAATATATACTTTTTTATTTCAGAGGACGGAAGAGGGAGAGAGAAACAGAAACATCCATGATGAGAGAGAATCATGGATCGGCCGCCTCCTGCACGCCCCCCCACTGGGGATGGAGCCCGCAACTTGGGCAGGTGCCCTGACCGGAATCCAACCCGGGGCCCTTCAGTCCGCAGGCTGATGGTCTAGCCACTGAGCCACACCGCTAGAGCAACAAAAATGTATTTTTAAAAAACAGTTTGATTTGTGTTAGAAACCGGGCCACATGCTAACCTGACAAGCTCAGGGCAGGCCTGCGGGGCAGCCTGCAAACTCAGAGACCTAAAGTCACCACCAAGGATTAGAAAGCAGTGGGGGGAGGGGGCAGTCACGTCCTAGGCCAGTGTCTTCCCTGACAAAGATCAACTTGGGCCTCAGCTGAGCCTCCGGCCTTGTGGCACCTAAGTTACCGCACCTTTGGAATGTCCGGAACTTCCCCTTTTCTGGACCCCGCAGGGCAGAACCAACCACCAGGGCAGAGACCAGGAATTCCCTGCTGTTAAAGACCAAAGGACACCAGTGGAGATTAGTGTGAAAATGCGGGTCAGCCGGA
>NW_006283149.1:362710-370055 GCF_000327345.1 Myotis davidii
TCATAGCCGTCAGACCCGGTAACAGGGAACTGTCCCCGTTTTACAGGCC
Source organism: Myotis davidii (assembly GCF_000327345.1). NCBI lineage: Eukaryota > Metazoa > Chordata > Mammalia > Chiroptera > Vespertilionidae > Myotis > Myotis davidii. The sequence continues at coordinate 362,760 of NW_006283149.1, forward strand.
AGAAAACTGAGGCTCACAGCGGCCGGATCACTGGACCAGAACCACCCAGACAGGACGCCGGAGTCTGGGTACCGCCCTTTCCCATCCGCTGTACATCGAGGCTAGACCTGCAATTAGCCTGGAGCTAAAGGGGCGGGGAGAGTGCCTGGGGGACTCAGTCATCGGCCGCTAGCCAAGACCTCGAAGCCAGGCAGCGCTCCCCTGCACAGAGGGGCCTGCCACGGGAGCCTGACTGGGGGTGGGGGCGGGGGCTCCGTGCTCAGCCCCACCGTTGGAGGCACCCAGCACCCCACTCTGAGTCATCGCCCGCCCTGCAGCCGTGGAGGTGATGTTAATCCCATCTGACAGCGCGTGGTCCAACCTAGAGAACAGAAACTGTGAGTCACCACCCTGCTCCCTAGACCGTGCGTTTAATTAAAGGGGGGCTGGGTCCCCAACAGCCGTGGAGCTTCGTGAGGTCAGCCTCCCCGCCTGCCTCCACCGAGCTCCAAGGGGTGGGACCCCCCCGGTGCCTCTGTGTACACTGGTGGGGGCCCCCCGTGCACCCCGGCATGGGAGAAGCTCACAGAATAGAACGAGCAAGCGTCAAAGATATTCCTCTCTCCCTGAACAGTGTCCTCAGTGGTCAGATCCCCGGCCTTCGAACGGGAGGGTCTCAGGTTTCGATTCCCGGTATCCATGTCTCTCTCTCTCCGTCCCCCCTTCTCTCTTCCACACTCTCTAGAAACCAATGGAAAAAAATATCCTCGGGTGAGGATTAAAAAAGAGAGAGAGCGCCCAGCTGCTGTGGCTAAGTGGGTGGCACAGACCTATGACCCAGGAGGTCTCGGCTCTATTCCTGGTCAGGGGCATGTACCTCGGCTGCAGGCTCCATCCCCGGCCCTGGTCGGGGCGCGTGTAGGAGGCACCCAATCGATGTGTCTCTCTCGCATCGATGTTTCTCTCTCTGGGTGTCTCTCCCCCTCCCTTCCACGTTCTCTATAAGAAAAAGCAAGAAAGACTCGAACAATTGTTAAATCTGCTTGGAGCAAGGATTCAGCCAACCACAGCCCATGTGCCAGTTTCTATTCATAATCGAAGAATGGATTTCACCCTTCCCGATGGTTGAAAAAAAATGAAAAGAAGAATGTTTTCTGGCGTGTGAAGATGATACGACGTTCCAATTTCAAGGTCCATAAATAAAGTTTTATTGGAGCACAGCCACGCGCATTCATCTGCATACGGTCTGTGGCTGGTCTGACACGATGGGCAGGGCTGGGCGGCGGAGATAAGGCAGCATGTGGAACTCCCAGAGCCTGAAATACTTAATACCAGCCTTTCGCAGGGAAAAAAAAAGTGCCGACACTTGACTCGGAATATATGCTGATGCGTATCTTTATTGTGTAATTACTTCGGCTCCCCTGTACACTGCAGATTCCTCCTCACAAGGAAATCAGCTTCCCGATCCACACGCAAGTTATCGGGGAACATATTTTTTGCAAATGCATTGAAGGTGAAGACATTGAAGTTCAGAGAAAGTGACTGGCCCCACACCCCCTAGTCAGTAATGCGATTTATTCCAATATCCAAGAGTATAATATACCAATATTAAATTTATATGGAAAGTAAAAGGAACTAGAATATCCAAAATGATTTTGAATGTTTTTTAATGTGATTTTTAAAATTGATTTTACAGAGAGAGGGAGAGGGAGGAGGAGGGAGGGAGACGTCAGCCAGCCTGCATGCCCCCACTGGGGACTGAGCCCGGGCCCAGGCGTGCGGTCTGACTGGAATCAGACAGGTGACGCTCCATCAACTCTCACTATTTGATTTCGAAACCAAAAGGCTACATTCATCAGGACAGGGTGGCGCTGGTGAAATGGTAAACACAGAGAACACAGAAATACAGTCATAAAGTCCAGAAATCCATCCGTGTCTGACAGAGGATTAAAAAGTTAGATTCTCCAAAAACTGCATGTACATCAATATGCAAAAACAAAACAAGACAGACAGACAGACAGACACACACACACTCAGCGCCCTCCGCCCACACCCCGCTGCTTTGCGTCTTCGACGAAAATGACGGACGTGGATCTGATTGGGGTTAGGCGGAGATTTCTCAGCTACAATAGCAAAAAACGCAAACCATTAAAAACCAGTTAATAATTTATCGAACGTCAACATTTTAAAAGGTCGGCCCCACACCACACACGGTTAAGAGAATGAGAAGACAAGCCTCCAACTGGGAGCCAGTATTCACAAAACACACAGAACAAGCACATGTACGTAGACGGCATCGCAGAACTGCCAGGACCCAGCAAGCACGCCAACAGCCCTAACAAATGAGCCAAGGACCTGACAGCCACTTCACCAAAAAGATGATAGATAGATAGATAGATAGATGATAAATAGATGATAGATAATAGATAGATGATAGATGATAGATAATAGATAGCTGATAGATGATAGATAGATAATAGATGATAGATGATAATAGATAGATAATAGATGATTGATAGATAGATGATAGATGGATGGTAGATAGATGATAGGTAGGTGATAGATAATAGATAGATGATAGTGATAAATAATAGATGATAGATAAATAATAGATAGATGATAGATAGATAAGATGATAGACGGCATGTTAAGTATATGCACAAATGTGCACCACCGTTAATCCTCAGGGAGATGCAAATTAAATCGCCACGAAGTCCCACTTCTACCTAATAAAACGGCACACGCACACGCACACGCACACGCACACGCACACGCACAGGTACACATACAAACCAGCCTGTGGGTGGGAGAGGGAAGTGTGCCGTCTTTTGGGGAGAACCGTTTTGGGAACCCCGTTACAAATGCAGGGAACGCGGTCTTGGAGGCAGTAACTGCTCCTGAAAACCAGCTCATTTCCATCCGTCTCAGCAAAGACGTCCAGGGACGCCGCCTTAACAGGCACATGTGCATGAATGTTTTATAGTCATTACGTCGTTGGAAAAGCAGCCAGGCGCGATTAGCCGGGAGCCGGCAAGAGCCGCGGAAGGTGGGCTGGGGGAGGAAGCATTTACTCTCTAATTTACGCTCTCGTCGACGGTGCGATGTCTCTGGAATTGGTGCCATATGTTTGTGTTCCTCCCAGAATCAAAGACCCCGACGACTGAGGTGGATGCAAATTGATGTACAGCGAGGCGGGCGGATGGCTTGTCCGCATTCAGGGGGTTCTCCGTTCCGAGGGGACGCGGGACCATCTGGGTCCGGCTCCCCGTCCCAATCAGCCTGGTGCCCGAGTAGGTGGGACTGCATCACAGAAAGCTGTGTTCTGTCTCCTGCCTCTGCCCCCGCCCCCCGTGTTCCCAAGCCGGAGTCTCCACAGTGGGAATTAGAGTGTCAGACTTCGTGCCCCACTCTTATTTCAGCTGCTTCTAACTTTTCGAAGAAAAAAGGCCCTACTGTGTCTTCTTTGTTCTGTTTGTGGGGGACCAAGTGCCTAATGAAATGTGAACAGTAACATCTCCCCCCCATCCTGGTCCCCGTGTCTGGGCCTCAGGAGCCGGTGCTAGGACCGTTCAGCAGACTCCAAAACTGGCCTCTGAGACTCCAGGACTCCAACACGTCCCGCAGACCCACAGACCCGCCGTCCACGCGGCAGCCGAGGTAGCCGGCGACAGCGCGGTGACAGCTCTGGCTCCTCCCGGGCCCCCGCAATGCCTCCTTCTTCCCACTAGACCAGACCTTCTCTCCTTGGGATGGCCCAGCCTCGTCACTCCTTGAGCCCAAAGCGCAGGCCCCCATCTACGAAAACCCTCAGCCACACGTGCCTGACGGCAAGGGGCAGCTCTCACCCGCTTCCCTTCTTTTTAAAGTACTTTTTTTAATTGATTTCAGAGAGGAAGGGAGAGGGAGGGAGAGAGAAACATCAAGGATGAGAATCATCAATCGGCTTCCTCCTGCACGCCCCCTGCTGGGGATCTAGCCCGCGACCTGGGCATGTGCCCTGGCCGGGGATCCAGCCGGACCTAACAGGCCCCTCCTGATGGGCTGCGGGTCGCCCTGTGCTCTCGTCCGTGTGTACGAACCGAGGCCCCGTGCACCATCCATGGCATGCCTGGCCTCCGACTGCGTGCGCGCTGCGTGGGCAGGCGCCCCGGGCAGCGTTCACCCTCCCGCCTGCTGGGCCCAGCCCCACGCCTGGAATGGGGTCGATGCTCTACAAACGCCTGCCTGACCGAATAAGGGGACCCCCCCCCCGATGCTGCAGAAAACCTTGCTCCATGTAGACGCTGAGCTGCCTGGCGGTCACCTAGCAAGGGCCTCATGAATCTTATTTCAATCTCTGGGGACGCAGGCAGCCCCGACCAGCGGACTGTCTGTCGTCACACCCGGCACGGTTTAGAGCAGGGGTTCCCAGCGTGGGGCACACCCCCCGGGGGGCAGCTTGGTGTTAAAGGGGGGCCCTTCGAGAATGCGTCATTCACAGTGCATGTTTTGCATTGCTTATGGTTCTAGGGGCCTCAGACAGTCTGTACATATATATGGTGACATGTTTATGCGTTTCAGTTCTCTGTTACGTTTGAAACTTTATTTGCTATTTTCTCATATCCCTTCACATCATTATTTAACAATTCCTTAGTGAATCCTCCTCACCCCGTCCGCTGTCCTTTCGCCCTTTTGTTTTCTCTCTCGTGGACGCCATGTTCTCTGGCAGCTTGTTCAGACCGAGGTCATGGCCTCTGAGGCGTCCTCCGCGTGAAGGGGAGTCACTTTGTGGATGAGAAGAATTAAATGGGGGGGGTGGAGGGGGCCAGGATGCTACAGATGGTCAGGGGGGGCGTGGCCAAAGAGGCTGGGAAGCGCTGGGCTGGGGCGAGAAGCCAGTGGAAGGATGAGGACCCAGTGGGTTTGACCTGATTGGGAGGCAGGCTGTGGGCCTGCAGGAGGCAGCTGATCAACGATTCGCTCTCATCACTGATGTTTCTCTCCCTCTCCCTCTCCCTCCCTCTCTGAAATCAGTAAAAACACATTAAAATAGAATCACATAGGTGCCGGGTGTACGTTCTACAATACGTCCTGACGACTGCCCTGTGCGCTCACCGCTGCAAGTCAAGTCTCTCTCCATCACCAGTTACCCCCATACACCCCACTCCACCCCCTCCCCAGGCCAGCACCACACTGTTGTCCCTGCCCGTGCGTTTTCCTCCATTTTTTCCCTTTTGCTCAGCCCCTGCCCCTCGACAGCCGACAGCCGCCCTCTACCTATGTTGCTTGTTAGTTCATTCAGGTCATTCGAGTGCCATCACATGGCCCCCGTCTTTCTGACTGGCTTCTTGGTCTCGTTTCACAGAATGGTCTGGGGAGCTGAGGTCAAGGGTCATCCTTCCCTGGACTCACTGAACAGTGTGGACACTCACCTATCTTGTTTATCAGGAAGGATTTCTCATCTTAAAAGAGAGCGGTGCTATGCACAGCCCATGGACAGAGGCAGGAGGGTAGTGAAGACCGACCTAATGGTGGGTGGGTGGAGGCTGGGAGGCGGGGGGATGCGGGGGGATTGGGAGGTATCTGTAATACTGTGAACAATAAACGTATACACACACCAACATAAGATAGCTCTTCTCCATGACGGCGGATGACGGCTTGTTTAAAGTCTCAGAAACACCCATCAATCTCCAGACCCCAAGACCAAATGCGCGTCACTAACGCTTTGGGACGTTCCCCGGATCTGACGCAACGAATTCACGGCCGTCCCACCTCCAGGCCAAGTTTCCACTGGAGAAATGACTGTAAGTTGAGATCGTACTAAGCTCCCAGAGGGTCCCTAAAAATAGCTTCACGCATTCACCACCAGCTGCCTTCTCCAGAAAGTGTTAACAACTCGTTCTAGGAGAACCTTAACGAGCCCTTAACATTTGCTAACATTTCTCTCCATTAATCTTTTCTAAAAATCTTCAATGTAAATAACAAGTATATTGTCCGTAATTCTTTACGTACGGGAAATAACGCCACGGCATTTATCGATGTGCAGGAAGCAGTTCCCACCCTCTGGTCTGGTCACTGTGGACGTCCTCCGCAGAACTCCTTTTCCTCATCCTCCGAGTTCACACCAGCAGCGAAGAGTGGACGTACTTTTAAAAATATAAATATATATTTTCATTGATTTTATGGAGAGAGACAGGGACAGGGGGAGGGAAACATCAATGATGAGAGAGAATCACTGATCGGACCACAGGGCGCGGGCTCACCCAGGGGGACTGAGGACCCTGCCTGGGCCCTGGCCGGCAGCTCAGCGGGGACGACGGACCCGCATCTCTCCCCACAATCAATAAAAACGCGGGCAGAATGACGCCAGACCCTGTCGGCACCGCGAGAAGCAGCCTCTTGGGCGGATGGGACGAGGCCCAGCCAACAGCCACACGAGCGGGTAAGAGTGAGCCCTCAGGTCCCGTGGGCTGAAAGCCCCCGTGAGGCTGAATGAAGTCTTTGCACCGACATTGCTAAGTGCGTGGGCTAACCAGGGCGTGCGGAACGCCTGGGTGTTTAGAGTCTGGACGCAGTGATGGCTTTGACGCCACGAACCTCATTCATGACACAAGGAACACAGTGGTCGATTCCAATTCATACTTCAGGCGTGTGTATGGTTAAGCCATGAGGCTGCCCTCCAATCGATGGGCCTGTTCTTCTCTCACCACCAACTCCTGCTCTTTAGTGCCTCGAGGGCCGGCCATCAGCCCCATTTGTAAAGTGAAATAAACGAATCTTCCCTGAAGGGCCTGAGGCCAAGCCGCTCGGGAAAGACCTGCCTTTCGGGGATGGAGCCGGCGATCTCTGTTCCCACGGGAAGGGATTTCCTGAGCGTTCACGACTGGCCTGGTGGGAATTCACACTCCGCATCTGTGTAGATGGGGACTGTGTGCATTCTGTAGATCGGGGACTCCTTTCTCACTTTTCCAAAGTTTATTTTTGTGCCGTTTTTGCCCAGCCGGGGTAACTCAGTGGTTGAGCGTTGACCTATGAACCAGTGCCGGGAGCCGGTCCATCCTTGCTGTTTCAAGGGACCTGGCATATATGGCACACTGTTCTTAATATATTTACTCACCTTCTTGGCACTATGTGTTTTAACCAAGGTCACCTCTCCGAGAAAGGTTGTTTCCCCAGGTAGAGATTTCCCCCTGAAGTTAGGGAGGGAATAAAACCTCTTAACTAAGTGCCAGGCGGGTAATTAATCTCTTTAACTATGAACAATCATGCTTAAGCTACATAATCTTTACTCCCTGGAATGGAGATAAGAAACACCCTAACCTTTGGAATAGAGATTGA
>NW_006283149.1:370185-372694 GCF_000327345.1 Myotis davidii
CTTGATTCTGTATGGTACTGTAATGGTGGATTCATGTTGTTAAACGTTTTTCAAAACCCAGTGCATGGTCCAGCTGGCATGACTCAGTTGCTTCAGCGCCAGCTTGTGAACCAGGAGGTCACAGTTGGATTTCCTGGTCAGGGCACATGCACAGGTGGCAGGCTCCATCCCCAATAGGGTGTGTGCAGGAGGCAGTTGATCAATGATTCTCTCTCATCACTGATGTTTCTGTTTCTCTCCCTCTTCCTTTCTCTCTGAAAGCAATAAAAACTTTTTTTTAAAAAAAAAAAAAGATGTTTGCCACCAGCATATGTTTAAAATGGAATTAAATCAGTGGTATGACACAAGAAATCCTATAGCTGCTTCTGTCAGTCATACCAATCAACTGTTTAACAACTTCTTTTCTCTAAAGAAATGAAGTAATACATCAGCAATATAATTTCAATAACTTCCAAAAATTACTCTTAAATTTCTTCCTTTGGACTTGAAACGATGTTTACACAAAATTTATTCAATCAGCGTATTCAGAGGTAATTTATTCCTTTTAGCTCCTTGTTGGAATACCATTAAGATACGCATGCTAGCAGTTTAGATGTGAATTACGGAATGTATTTTTTTTGCCATGTTTGGATAAAAAGATACCTGGGCAATCGTGAAGGATAAATTACTGCCTTAAAAGGAATAAATGACAGGCATCACTGTAACCCGAGAAGAAGGTGACCTCTTGTGAAGTCCAACAGAAGCAGCATCACGTGCTAATATCGTGCTGTTGCCTAACTGCACGCTGTTAGCGATACGTGTTTTCTGATCTGCAGATGCACAGTGCTGCTATATTTATTTTATGGCATTTGAGATGCCAATCTATTTATAAAGGGACATTAAGGAATGCGTAAAATGAATGCTTCATTCAGTTTTTCAAAAGGAAAACAGTGCGACGCAACGTAAGTGTGTAATAGGGCCGAACGATGCGGAGTGAGTGCCTCTCAGCTCCTCTCTTGCCGTGGGCCCTGGGCATATGCCGTTCCTATTGCCCAAACACTGCTCCTACGTGCCTGCCCCCCCCCCAAGCCCCACTCTCTTTTCCACGTACAGGAATATACCCCCAAAATGGGAAAGAAGATGCAGGTGAGGCACCTAACCACCTCACTGCTATTTCACCCCGATTTTACGATAAATACTTCATTGTGTGTTTTTTTTTTTTATCATTTTACCCACTGGGCTTCCCTGTACACATCATCCAATCCTGTCCACTGTGGGAACTGGAGGTGAAGTGCAAGAATGGAAGTGGTATTGTGTGCCTTGGTTCCTTCCTTGGATACTGAAATCCATTCTTTAAAAAAAAACAAAACATATTTATTGATTTTTAGAGGGGAAGGGAGAGGGAGAGAGAAACGTTAATGATGAGAATCATTGATCAGCTGTCTCCTGCAGGCCCCACACTGGGGATGGAGCCCACAACCCGGGCATGTGCCCTGACCGGGAATCGAACTGTGACCTCCTGGTTCATAGGTTGTTGCTCAACCACTGAGCCACGCTGGCAGGGCCTGAAACCCACTCCTGCCACCAAGCCTTGTTGCACTGCACTCACGTTTGTGTCTAATATTCCGATACACGGACAGACCACATGCACTTACTTGGTTTCACGTGTGACAGGCCTCTGGGACTCTGGCCTTGTTTCTGATTTCGAGCCCACGCACCTGAGAGTTCCTGTACCATTTTCGCCTTATTTGTGTCTTTTTTTTTCCTAAAAGAAAAACATGCAATTTAGAGGATGTTTGTTAGGCATTTTCCTAACAAATATAATAAATGTTAAAAATAACACCATGTTAGGATGCTTGTTAGCTTGGGGAAGAGAGGGGCTTTCCAAGTATTACTCTGCACTTGTGTTATTGATTTATTTTTTAAGAGAGAGAGGAAGGGAGAGGGAGAGAAAGAGAGAAATATTGATGTGAGAATAAAACCAGGGAGTGAGCCAGCAACCTGGGCATGTGCCCTGACAGGGAATTGAACCCCCAGCCTTTCAGTGCATGGGACGACACCCAACCATTGAGCCACACCAGCCGGGACTGTGTTCTGCATTTTTGTCAGAAGAAGAGCTGCTATGCGGTTGCTACTCTGGGCTCCTCCTGGCCTTGGAGGCGATCTGAAGCCACGGGGCCCACATGTTCTCTTTGGAGGTCACAGGCCTGAGCAAAGGCCAGTCTCTCACACTCATTCTGTTTGTTCTTAACCTTCCTGACCCCTTAATGAGCTCCTTCGTGAATCAAAATAATAATCAGTCCGATCTGCATCACCCAGCTCGGCTGCAGGGAAGAATCCCACGTCTGCAGAAGTCAGAGACTGGGGGGGAGCTGGGTGCTGCCAAGGGCTGGCTGAGCCGAGAGGCTGGCTCTGGGCCTTGGCGTCTGGGATCCGTGCCCGGAGTGCAGATCGGCCCTCGGAGGCACAGCGCTGGCTGGGAGGGGGATCTGGGAGGAGGAATCTGGGAGGGGGCATCTGGGAGGGGGAT
>NW_006283149.1:372878-384605 GCF_000327345.1 Myotis davidii
GGGAGGGAGGGAGGGGGATCTGGGAGGGGGCATCTGGGAGGCAGCCGCGCTGCCCCTGCAGGTTCCACAGCAGCAAAATTCACCTCCCCAGGGGCACCCTCGGCCTTGCCTCTGGACACCGTCTGGTGACCAGGCACCAGAAGCCGCTGGTGCCAAAGGCTAGCGTTTCAGCCCACAGTGCAGTGGGCACCCCTTCTCTACCCGCCCTCCCACCCCCCATTGGAATAATGTCAGTTCAGAACTCAGTCTGCACTATGGACCAGGAGGCCAGGGCATATGCCTGGGTTCTGGGCTGGATCCCCAGTGCGAGGTGTACAGGAGGCAGCCGATCCATGACTCTCATCATTGATCTCTCTCTCTCTCTCCCTTTCTCTCTGAAATCAATAAAAATATATTTTTTACAAAGAAGGAAAAAAAGATCGGGCTTCCCCGCCGTCCAGCCCGGGCTGCAAAGTGTGTGCCGGCTGGGTGCGGAGCCGGGCAGGGAGCACAGGCCCTCTCAGCACCCAGAGCCCCGGGAGGCGGGATGGGCAGCCTCTCAGAGCTTCTTGGGGCTTGAACACCTGGGGCCCCCTCGCTGGGGCGGGCGTTCCTGCCACCAGCGCCTGACTGCTTTGCAGAAAACGGACTCCAGAGGGTAATTCATTCCGGAAGGAAAGGCTCTGCCCTGGGGGGCCCAGGCCCTGGCCGGTCAGACCGGGATCAGTGCACCGATCGCAGCCACAAGGTCAACCTCAAGGGCAAGGCTGGGTCCAAGATAGAGAGTGTCCCTGGTCTGGGCGGTGGCCACGCACAGCAGCTGCAGAGAACGCGGGGGACGGGCAGCACCTGCTGGGCGCGCTCATCCACATCTCTCCCTTCTGGGGTTACGAACGCTGCCCCTCAAACCTCTCTCACGACCTACCCTTCCTCGCAGATAACGCGAAATTCTGCACGAAGGGGAAGACGGGCCATCAACGCCCACTGGACGGTGTGACACAGAAGGAACAGCGAGAGTCTCAGATGTGAGCAATGAGCTCCCTCAAGCACCCTTCTCCCGACGCCGACGCCGGACGCAGATGAGCGGATGACACTAAGTGGGGCCGTTAGGCAATTAGGCCCATTATGGCTCCTCGGCAACTTCATGGAGAGGACGGTAAGTGGACGTGCGGGACAGAGAGGAGGCGGAGAAGAGGCTTCGCCATCGCGGCTGTCAATCACAGTGCCCCAGCCGCCGGGCCCATTTCCACCTGCCTCTCACCTCGTGCCCTCGGCCGGAGACGTGGCCCTCGGCTCCTTCCACAGCAGGAGACTCGGACACATCTGCACCCCCGCGTGTGGCCGGGGTCTGCCCGGCACAGAGGCCACACTGGGGACCTCGACACAGGCTCCCACAGAGGCCCACGCGGCCACAGCCCGCCCAGGTCAAGGTCACGCTCATCAGAGTCCCGGAGGCACAGGGCGCAGACTCACCCAAGAGGAGCTGAGGAACCGGCCTGGGCCCAGGCCGGGGAGTGCAGTAGGAGAGACAAGTCCACGTCTCTCCGCCGTTCTGCTCTCTGAAATCAGTAAAAACATATAAGAAAATAGATAAAGAGGCAGCCGGACCAAGAGAAGCCATCCTCACCCAGAGACGCAGCAGTACGGGCGCTGCTGCAGGGATGGGCACCGACTTCCCCCGTGGGCCCCCTCAGGCACCCAGCACACCCTGAGTATGGACAGCCCTGTGCCTAGAAGGATCTTTATTTTATTAAGATAGAAATAGTCCCACAAAATAAATATATAAAATCAATAAAAACATTTAAGAAAAAATGAATGAACTTAGAAATTGATGCTGCAAGAACTCAGGTTGTCAAAGTATGGGGGGGGGTGCCTGCCACGCGGGTCACGTGGGAACCTGGGTGGGAGGCCCTGCTCCCTCTGCAGGCTCAGGGAAGTGGGGGCCGCTGTGGGATCGGGGAGCAGGGGGCGTCTCTAACTGCAGGCCAGCTTCTGAGTGATGACAGCCCGCTGCCTAGCCCTTCCCGGGACATTTTTAAACCTGAATCCATTTTTACCCCTTCCGCGGTAGCCATTCAATGGGAGAAAGCCCTCTTCTGTGTCCTCTTACCACTTTCTGCGGTATGTCCTGGAGAAAACAGCTCCAATGCACACCGCACCTGCCATTTTCATGCTTAGAAAGGACCCCGGTGACATTTCTGGAAGAGGCTGGAGCCACAATTCAGTCAAGTATTTAATCTAGGTTTGGCATCAAACAAACAGCATTTTACAAATAAAATGATTAGAACAGCCTGGAAAACACCGTCAGACCTGTCACAGTGTAACCTACAGCTGGAAAAAGTACTGACAGGTTATAATCGGGCTTTACAAAGTCAAAAGGGACTGACTGCCATTTCAGGAAAAATGGTGAAAACCGGTAACAGGACAAGCACAGGAGATACAGAGATGTCAGGCCCTCGGTCACCGTAACAAGGGACGCGTGCTTTTGGAAAAGCAAAAGCCACTACGAAGACCTCGTTCAGAGGAAACGGCCGCAGGAACGGGCCAGGCGGAGCGTGGAGGGTCTGGCGGTCCGCCCTGGCCGCGTCCACAGTGACCACCGTCCCATCCGTCCCGAGAACACGCTCCCTTCCAAACACAGACGGCCGGTCCAAAACCACACTCTGAGCCGCAAAGACCATCGCCACGTTTGGTGTTTCCTTTCAAGGTGCATAAATGCGTGGCCTTTCACAGTGTGTTCCCTTGCACTGCTTTGAGAAAATAAATGTGGTTCAATACGAAAGGAGCTGAAAAGAGAACTGCCTGGTCACTGCGGGGCTGGGGCACCCTGACGCGAGCCTGCGGACGAGTGTTGCTGGTGTTCTAGAAGCTTCCTCCCCCCACCCGCCAGCCCCTGGCCTGGCCACGCTTTTGCTTTGTGGCCCCACGGCCACTGGGAGCCAGCGAGGCCGAGATTTCCCCCCAGAAGCGTCCTAGACGCTGCCCTGCTCCCAAGTTCCCACACTGTTTGTGCCAGCGGCCTGTTAGAGCCCTGTGGCTTCTGGCTTACATCCGACAACGACCGCTCACACGGGTTGAGGATACGTATCTCCCAGGCGGTTTGTTTGTTGTTTTTGTTTTTTTATTTGCTTGTTGTGTGGACAAAAGGGGGTCACATGCTAACCTCAAAAACACGGAGAAGGCCTGCGTGGGGGCCTGGCAAACTCCAGTCACCACAAAGGGTGGCCTGGAGCTGAAACCTCCATCAGAGGGCAGCTCCTGGTGGGCAGTCGCGCCCCAGCCGGTGTCTTCCCCGACAGAGATCAGCCCCATCCTTGCTGAGCCCGTTGTCTCTGCATCCGGATAACGAGCCTGCGGACAGGGGGGATTATTGTTATGTTGTTGTTGGGGGCTGCCGGCCCTGCACCCGCTTCGGTAGAAGGTGCGTGTGTCTGTCTTCTTACTTTTCATCCCACCCCCGGTTCCTGCTCTTTCTCCCGCCTCCCCCATCGGTCACCAGCGGACTTCAGGGAACCAGGCCCCTGTCCCTTTTTGGGGGTAATTTACAAAAACAGGCGGGAACCACTCTTCTCCGAGCCTTAACCCGGCACGGGAGGCTCTGCTTCCCGGCAACTGCTGACAGTGTGGCTCAGATAAACTCACAGGAGTTCCCTACGGGCTGGCCTGTTCCCTTACGTTTGGTTCCCCCGACATGAGCAGCGTTCAAGTGGCGCAGGGCGCGGGCTCCTCCTCTCACAGCCGTCTGGGGGTTTTGCTCCGGTTTCAATGTCAGGCCTCCCCACAAAAGACCTGAGGAGCAGTGGCCTCCCAAGGCCTCGGCCAAGAGGCGATGGGAAATCTGGTCTAAAGGGTCACCGTGGCGACCGACCAGAGGCCGGGGATCACGGCTCCCTTTTCCCGTCTCACGCACTCGATTCAACTCGCTTACGCCCGGCCCAGCCCTCGTCGTCTCCCACATGGTCTAGCGGTTAGGATTCCTGGTTTTCACCCAGGCGGCCCGGGTTCGACTCCCGGTGTGGGAACGCCACAACTTTTTTTTTTTTCTTTCTTTTGGAATTAGGTATAAAAAATGCCCGAAGCCCACGTACGTTTTTACCAAGAAGAACGCTAAATATAATTGCTGACAGTTGTTATTTCCTTCCTGGGGACGTGGAGCGATCCCCCAGCCAGGAACGGTTTGTGTGGTCAGTACTGATGTCTTTGCTCATCCTTTAATTTATGTCAGTGACAGACGAGACGATTATAATTAATATTCAGTGGTCGAACTCTATTAAGGGAGCACTCTACAATATTCCCAAAGGATTCTTTTTATTTTTTCCCAGCTTTACTGAGATATAACTGGCAGGGAAGCTTGTGAAAGGTGATGGTGCGCAACACGGCGTTTGATGGGCGTGCCTTGCCAAGCGGCTGCCACAGCAGGTTAGCGAACACCTCCCTCACCGCCCGGGAATTGCCATTTCTTCCAGAGAAAACAATCTTAGGTCCAGCCAAGTCACTGCTGTCTCGGCCCCACTCAGGGCTTCGGGCCCGAGGACAGGGAGACGGGGATGTGCCCTGACCGGGGATCGAACCCCAGCGGGAGGACACGCCAACCAAGTGAGCTACCGGCCAGGGTACCTGTGCATTTTTAACGTTAGGGCACCCCTAACACGAGGCGCACTGTTAGTGAAGAACCCACACGCTGGGGGGTCTTATTCTGGTGAGAGAAAGCTTACTAAGGAGAGTATATTTTATATACAGGGCACTCGCTTCTTCTTAGAGGCGTTATTTCTTTTTAAACAGAACATTTGAATATGCAGATGTAAGGTAATGAGGGGTGGGCGAAGGTGGGCTTACAGCTGTGAGCACAGGAAGCAGTTCATTCTTGTATCATTACTTATGAATCATAGTATTATTTTCCACATGAACAACTGTAACCGACTTTTGCCCACCCACATGCAATATACAGGGTGTCCCCCAAAAACGTATACACACTTTGAATACTTATTCCAATGGCTTAAATCTGAAAAGAATCATTGGAATGAATAAGTATGCAAAGTGTGTACACGCCTGGGGGCAGAGGGGACACCCTTTACATTGGTTTATATAGACGTGTAATGTTTTCTGTGACCTGTGCATCTCCTGGATATATATGTATGTAACCCAGGAGAGCAGGTATGGTGCACATGCTGGTCACATGACCATGGGACCCACCATCAGGCATCTGCTCCCCCAGAGCCCTGCTCCCTCTGCAGGACTCTGTGTTGGCTCATTAGCCCAACCCTGGACACAAGTCCTCCGGCCAGGTCTCCGACGTCCACGTTAGCCTACTGTTGGGTCTTAACGTTCCTGACAGAGCCGCGTTCATTACAAGCAGGCGCTGCAAGGAGCCTGTCACTTCAAGTGTCATTTGTCACAACAAACCGGTGTTCTTTTCTTCCTGTCATTTTTAGACCTTTGGTTAC
Source organism: Myotis davidii (assembly GCF_000327345.1). Taxonomy (NCBI): domain Eukaryota; kingdom Metazoa; phylum Chordata; class Mammalia; order Chiroptera; family Vespertilionidae; genus Myotis; species Myotis davidii. The sequence continues at coordinate 378,302 of NW_006283149.1, forward strand.
CACAGCAACCCAGGGCAGCTTTTATACACAGGGTCACTTACATTCAGTCGGTTTCTTTTATTTACTTGTTTATGTATTTTATTTTATTTTGTAATTCTTTTTATTTTTTTTTTACCATCAGGAAGATGAGCCGTTTTTCTTCTTTCAACAAAGCTCACAATGTGGTGGAATAATCAGGCATAATGATAAGTTGGTCTACCGAGAAATATTACATGTTTAAATGAAAAATCATTACCTTACATCTGCATATTCAAATGCTCTGTTTAAAAAGAAATAACGCCTCTAAGAAGAAGCGCGTGCCAATTTAATCTCCCAGGTCCTGGCTCATTAGAAGTCGGTAGCCCTAGGATATAATTAGTATTCCATAAAATAGCAGCCAGAAAAAAGAGCCGGGTTGGGGGAAATCCAGGCGTGCATTAACAAGCAACACTCGGCTTTCAGCTGCCCCACCCCCTCAGGGGTCCTGGGCTCGCTGACCCAGCCCAGGTCCTTTGGGGGGTGCTCAGTGCTCTCCACACACACACTTCCCTTTGCAGGCAGAGCAAAGCCATCCTGGGCCACACAGCTGGGGGAAGCAGCTTTCTGCAGGGCACAGAGGCATTCCAGAAGATTCCAAACTACCTGGCACAGGAAGAGACCGGGGAGGAACCACCACAGGCAGGGGCTGCGTCTGTCCACGCGAGCTCTGAGAGCCAGCGAGCCTGTACATCAGCCCACCCTGCACCCACCGGCAGTTCCAACGTCTCCCCAAGGCCCTTCACCTCCTCGTCCATCCTGGCCCGTTTTTTTCTATGAGATTCCAGCATCTCCTCATTTTGCTTCACCTTCTATTTGCAAGGCCCTGGCTGGACCAACCTTTTCTCCTTTGCCCCGTCCACGTGCTCCTGCGTAAAGCAAGCCAAGCCGTTTCCTCCGGACTCCTCCTGACGCCCGCGCCCGGCCGCCTCTTGGCTTCCTCTGAAGTCTCCGGAGCTCCGAGGCCTCCGCACTGCTCCACCATCAGGCCCAGGGCCTCCTTCCATTTCAGACCCACACACGCGTCTCGGGCACTGCCGTGTGCCCAGTCTCTGATGAAGCTCTGCGGAGAGAAAGATGAGCAAATCAAGGTGTCAGACTTGAGAACTTTTAAGTCTGGTTGAAGGAAACCCCATGCAGAAACCGATGGTTTCAGTGTAGTCCAGTCAAAAGGAGACGTCACAGCTCAGGCATAAGGAGAAACTATCCCTAAGATTACCCGGCCGTTCCTGGAGAAAATAATGCCTGAAATGCATCTTTAAAGATGAAAATATGGAACCAAGCAGAGAGATGGCATGGACAGGGAGAGGCCTGCAACAGGCCGGCACAACAGATATTGCTAGAAAATAAAAAGCAAGCATGGGGCCCCGGCCACTGTGGCCCAGTGGGTTGGGTGTCGGCTGGTACACCCAAAGGTTGCAGGTTCATTCCGGGTCAGGGCACCGGCCCAGGCTGTGGGCTCAATCCCCAGTAGGGGGCGTGCAGGAGGCAGCTGATCCATGTTACACTCTCCTTCTCCCTTCCTCGTGCTCTAAAAAAAATCAATAAAAAGTTTGTAAAAAATAAAATACATTGAATTGAAAGATTTCCTGAGGCTTCTTATGTTCTGACATCTGCCCCACACATTTTCCTGTTTCTAATGTGTGTCAGGTACGCTATGATGGTGGGAGATGTGAAACAGTGAATTGTTAGGAGGCAACGGGCTTCTACGTATCAATCATTTTCTTGCAAAAGGCTACAGAGCTGAGAAGTCAGGGAATGTGGAGGGTTCTCTGACATCACATACACGTCTTTGTAAATCAATTACCCTTTTCCTGTCTATAACACACATCAATTTAAACAGCGCAGGGATTTTCTTTCTTTTTTTACGTTTTATTACCTGGGAAGAAAATTTGGGAAAATATTGAGGAATTTAATATCACTCAGAGTAAATGTGTACAGTCCGGCCAGTGTGGCTCAGTGGTTGAGCGTCGATGAACCAGGAGGTCACAGTTTGATTTCTGGTCAGGGCACAGGCCCGGGTTGGTGTTTCGATCCCCAGTGTGGCGTGTGCAGGAGGCAGCCGATTAATGATTCTCTCTCATCATTGATATTTCTATTTCTCTCTCTCCCTTCCTCTTGGAAATCAATAAAATTATATATATATACATATAAAGTAAATGTGTATAATCACTCCACGCTCAGATTGGTACAGCCTGTTGGAGACGATGCCAATACTCTAGAGCCGCGATCGCCAACCTTTCGGACCTCACGGACCACCAGCTGGCGACCGCGGCTCTCGTGTGTCCGGCGGAGACTACAGTTTGTGTCCATCACTCCCTTACCCTGTCCTGCAAATCAGAGCAAATCAAACCCTATGTTTCTTTTTTTATTTTTCTATTTTATTTCACGTTGGCTCCTATTTTTTAAATGATGTATACGGGAGAGCTTTTAGTGTAATGAAAAAAAATATTTTTTTAATAAGTGGGAAAGTGGGTAGAGCTCTTGAGAAGGTAAATTATAACAATTAAAAAGATGATGAGGTTCATGGGTGTCTAATCACGAGAGGACGTCATAAATAACAGTGTCTTCCCTGTACATATCTTCCTGGTACTCCCAATCAACCCGTCTCCTCGCCCTCACGTCAGTATTTCTCTCTCCCTCCCTCCCTTCTTCCCTCTAAAAAAATCATGGACAGAAGAATCCCTGAGTGACGATTTCCGCCAGGACGCGGCAGCAGACTGTAGTCGGCCAGCAAGACCCGAGCTTCTCTGGCCGAGCAGCCGTGGCATCTGCTGGGAACCTGTCCCGGAGCTGGCATGACGGGGACTCTCTTTTCCTTTAGAGAGAGGCCTCCAGTTTAAAACAAACACAGGAAAGCCTCAGTGGGGTGTGCTTTGAAGTTCAAGGGCCGCTTCCTCGTCAGCTTAGACCCACTCCCATCCTCGGAGCAAACGGACGCCTGAGAGAAAAGGAGGGAAGAGAGCCCTGGCCGGTGTGGCTCAGCGGGTAGAGCGTCGGCCTGCAGACTGAAAGGTCCCGGGTTCGATTCCGGTCAAGGGCACGTACCTTGGTTGTGGGCACATCCCCAGTAGGGGGTGTGCAGGAGGCAGCTGATCATGTTTCTCTCTCATCGATGTTTCTAACTCTCTATCCCTCTCCCTTCCTCTCTGTAAAAATTCAATAAAATATATTTTTTTTTTTAAAAAAAAGGGGGAGAGGAAGAAACTTCTTTTCTCCCAATGATCCCACCCACAGGTTCTGTTCATCCGTTTCTCCCGGGAACCACGGTGCGTGTAGACGGCAGGGCTTCCATCGCCATGGAAACGCGTGGCCCAAGGTCCACTTAGGCAGCGGCCACAGAAATATTTACGAGCAGCATTTAGAGCAGCGGTTCTCAACCTGCGGGTCGCGACCCCTTTGGGGGTCGAACGACCCTTTCCCAGGGGTCGCCTAAGACCGTCGGAAAACACATCTATAATTACATACTGCTTTTGTGATGAATCACTCTGCTTCAATTACGTCCAATTTATAACAATGAAGTTGGGGGTCACCACAACATGGGGAACTGTGTGAATGGGTCGCGGCATTAGGAAGGCTGAGAACCACTGAGCCACACTGTCTCTTCTGTCTGAACGCCCATTTCTGAGAACAAATTCATCTGTATGCCCAGGACATCTGTATAATGTTCAATCCATCTTCACACCATCTTCCATCAGGGGGGTTATCTGTTTCATGAAACCAAATGCTATAAGAGTAAAATAATGTTACCTACCACCCGGCCGGTGTGGCCCAGGGGGTTGAGCACGGACCTCGATGATGAACCACGAGGTCACGGCTCCATCCCCGGGTTGTGGGTCCGGTCTCCAGCAGGGGGCGCGCGGGAGGCAGCCCACCCATGATCCTCTCTCCCTTCCTCGCTCTGAAATCAATTAAAAAATAAATAAATAAGTCATAGAGGTATGTTTTGCAGGGATGGACCCCAAAACCTTCCATCTCGGTAGCTCTACCACCTTCTGGGAGGGCGGGGTGCCCACCCGGAACCACCGGGCTCAAGAGGACACGGCCTCCTCCTCTTGGCGGAAAATCTTCCATATGCAGCCGCCACCCCCATCAGGGTCACGCTCGCGAACCTGCTTAGCGGCTGGGTGTCCCCCCACAATCAGGGGCCCGAGACACGGCCACCGGCTCCTCCTAAGGCGCGGGACTCGGAACACACGTGCATCTTCTGCGTGTGGCCGGGCGTCTGCCCGGCATCGAGGCCACACTCGTGACCGTGACACAGGCTCTCCCAGAAGCCCACGCGGCCGCAGCCCGTCCAGGTCAAGGGTCACGCGCTTCAGAGACCCGGTTGCACAGGCCGCGGACTCACCCCAGAGGAACTGAGGGACCTACCTGGGCCCTGGCCGGGTAGCGCAGGAGGAACGACAAATCCATATTTTTCTCTCTCGCTCCCTCTCCCATCCTCTCTCAAACCAATAACGACCGAGAGGCAGGCTCCATCGGCAGAGACGGTCGGTATCGCCAGAGAAAGGCCGCCATCACCGCCGAGACGCAGCCGCCACGCGGACGCCACAGTATCACGAGGCACAGCCACTGTCGCGAGAAGCAGCAGTATCGCGAGACACTGTCAGTATCGCGAGAGGCAGCAGTTTCGCGAGACACTGTCAGTATCGCGAGAGGCAGGCACCGTGGCGAGAGACAGCGAGAATCTCAGCAGGTAAGACCCCAACATGAGTCTCCCTAAAACCTGCAGGACTTGGAGGCAGAGGCATCTAATGCCACTAGTCGAAGTCAAGGAGACGCCTGCCCAGCCCTCCCTGGTGGATGGGTGCGGGGCCTGGATGGCAGGGATGGGCGCCCGCTACCCGCCGGGCCCCCGTCATGCGCCCAGCACACTCCCGGGAGAGGCAGCCCTGTGATCATAAGGGTCTTTATTCCATTAAAATTAAAATATGCCCCCACGAAAACTAATAAAATCAATAAACACATCAAACACACACACACACACACACACACACACACACACACACGAATGAGCTGCCCTGGACGGTGTTGCTCAGTGGGTAGAACGTCGGTGGTTGGATTCCAGTCGAGGGCACGTGCTTCTCTTACATCCACGTTTCTCCCCGTCTCTCCCTCGCTCTCTTCCACTCTCTCTAAAACCATCAATGGGAAAATAAACTTGGGTGAGGATTAAAAAAATATGTCTATTCCCACCAAAAAAAAAAAATCCATAAAAATATTTTTTTAAAAAAATTAATGGATGGAGAAGTAGATGCTGCAAGAACTCAGATCGCCCAAAGCCACAATGGGATCAGGTATGAAAATCTAGGTTTGAGCGTCAAACAAACAGCATTTTTAAGAATAAAAGGGTTCACATAACCCAGAAAGCACCATCAAGACAAATTACAGTGCAATCCAGAGCTGGGGGAGGGGGGGAGTATTTACAAATTTACATAAGAGCAGTGGTTCTCAACCTTCCTAACGCCGTGACCCTTTCATCCAGCTCCTCATGTTGTGGTGACCCCCAACCATAAAATTATTTTTGTTGCTACTTCATAACTAATTTTGCTACTGTTATGAATCGTCATGTAAATATCTGATAGGCAGGATGTCATTGCATTGTTACAAATTGAACATCATTAAAGCATAGTGATTCATCACAAAAACAGTATGTAATTATATATGTGTTTTCCGATGGTCTTAGGAAACCCCTGTGAAAGGGTCGTTCGATCCCCAAAGGGGCCCCGACCCACAGGTTGAGAACCGCTGCTCTAAATGCTGCTCTTAAGTATTTCTGTGGCTGGATTGTGGGTTCACACTGCTCCCCACTCAAGGTGCGTGCAATGGGTATCTCTCTCTCTCTCTCTCTCTTCATCCCCCTCCTTTCCACTCTCTCTCAAAAGCAATGGAAAAAATATACTCAGATGAGAAAAGGGAAGAAGAAGAAAAGAAGAAGCTGGCTGCTCTGGGGGTCTGCGTGCCCCCCGAGGGATGGGGACTACAGCTGCGGCACTGACAGCCTCCCCGAGGTGAGGAGGACGTCTCCCCACGAGCAGACAATGCCAGCTCCCCTCTGGCACCTCCTCTCGGGCCCTGAAGCAGAGACGGAGCCGAGGGAGCCGTCATCTTGACTGCATTCACCCGCGCTCTCGCCCTCTTGAAACAAAACCACTGCCCGCCCCCCCCCGAGAGGCGCCCGGTGCTCCGTCTCATCTCCATCAGCTCTGGAGTGGCTGCTTTTCGCACCCGCCGTCTACCCCAGAACGCCTGGGCCTCGCACTGGAGACTGCATTTCAAAGGACAA
>NW_006283149.1:384685-394527 GCF_000327345.1 Myotis davidii
GAGCTCAAGTGCTCTGCGGACTCTCACTTCCCTCCCAACGTGACACGCCTACGTGGGCGCGTGGTGTTTACCAGGAGGGACCCCCGCCCTGCCTGTGTGGCGCAGTGGTTGGAGCATCCACCCATGAACTTGGAGGTCAGGGTTCGATTCCCGGTCAGGGCAGGGGCCTGATCCCCCAGTGTGGGGCCTGCAGGAGGCAGCCGATCCATGATTCTCATCACTTTTTTTTAAAATATATTTTTGTTGATTTCAGAGAGGGAAAGGGAGATAGAAACATCCATGATGAGAGAGAATCATGGACTGGCTGTCTCCTGCACGGCCCATACTGGGGATTGAGCCTGCAACCGAGGTATATGCCCTCGGCTGGAAGCCCGGTGCTCCGTCTCATCTCCATCAGCTCTGGAGTGGCTGCTTTTCGCACCCGCCGTCTACCCCAGAACGCCTGGGCCTCGCACTGGAGACTGCATTTCAAAGGACAATAGATAGATGTTCAACCACGGAGCCACGCCGGCCTGGCTGACTCTCATCCTTGATGTTTCTCTCTCTCTCTCTCTCTCTCTCTCTTCCTCAAATTAATAGAGCTATATGTATATTTTAAAAGCCCACCTCTGAAAGGCTTCAAAGACATTGAGACCCCAACAAAAGACCAGCCCGCACCCCGAGATCCCTCGCTCTGCCGGTAGCTCGCCCCTGGGCGGCGGCGGCGGCGCACGTGGCCGGCCAGCGTCCTCGCTCACAGCCCATTGCACAGCACTTAGCCGCTAATTGAAATTTCACAGTACAATACTTAAGACACAGCTCCAAATTGCATCGCCATTTAAGCAAATGCGTTTCCCCGGCCATTGCACCGGGCGCGATTTCCCCCCGGCGACGTGCTTCCCCGGGTTTGCTGTCGGTGGCTGGCGCAATTAAGTCCTTCGGTTATTTATTTCAGGATATTCTAGAAGGTCCTGTCTCCCCGGGGGTCGCATCTCACCCAGCCATGGGCTTCATCATCCCCGCCCACCGCGGGCCTCTTTTGAATGAGCTAACGAGTGAATGAACGCACAGAGCGAGGCTTAAGCCGGCACCGGGAAGGAAAGAGAGCAGTTCCGTTCTCGGGGTGGGGCGGGGGGTGGGGGGGGAATAGTTCTCAGCTCTCCCCAAGCCCAGACCTCAGTCCCTCCCGGGGTACTTTATTCTCTCAGACCAGATCCCAGGGTGAGGCTGTGTACGCGCTCCAGCCACAGGAACACCCACAGGCAGCCTTTAGAGAACCATGGTAGGGCCCAGCTGGTGTGGCTCAGTGGTTGGGCGTCAACCGTGGAGCCAGGAGGTCGCGGTGGATGCTTGCCAGTGGGGGGGCGTGCAGGAGGCGGCGGATCCACGATCCTCTCCCCTGATGGATGCTTCTATCTCTCTGCCCTTCCTCTCGGTAAAAATATATTTTAAGGAAAGAGATGTGAGCCCCTCAGAGGATCCTACCCCATTGGCGCCCCACCAAATGTCACCGACAGAAACCCAGCCCGCCTTGCTCAGCCCCCGAGCCCCCAGTCTCCGCACCCCGAGCTCTCAGCACCGTTGCCCGTGGACAGTGCTGCACTGGAGCGCTGGGCGGCAAAGGCTTCCCTGGAACTGACTTGTGCGTGGTGGTGGGTGGTGGTGATGGTGGTAGATGAACGACTGCAGGCATTTATCATCTGAGCACAATCTGCTTTTTCCCTCGGGGAGAGGACGTAAGTCACTGAAAGATGTGATTATTAACACAGGAACCACGCAAGCGGCGACCCTGCCCGTTCCTCACAGCGTCGAAGATGTCGTTGGGCAGCGGCCACGTGTGGGAGGGGAAGTCGATCGACAGCCAACGACAGAAACGGGCCGGGACACAGGGCGCCGGGCGCGGCTGGACAGTGGTGCCTCCTCCACGACGGCGAGGGGCTATGCGTCATCCGGTGACGTGGTCTGTATTTAACGTCGTGTCCCAGGTCTCTGGAACCCTTATGTATGGGAGGGGCTAGCGTTCCGTTTAAAATCATTACGAGGATGCGCGGCTCGCGTGGCTCAGGGGTTGAGCGCCGACCTCTGAACCAGGAGGTCAGGGTTCGATTCCCGGCCAGGACACAGGCCCGGGTGGCGGGCTCCATCCCCGGTAGGAGGCATGCAGGAGGCAGCCGGTCCATGATTCTCTCTCATCGTGGCTGTTTCTCTCTCCCTCTCCCTTCCTCTCTGAAGTCAACATATAAAACCGAACAAGGCATCCGTCCTGGCTGGGCTGGCTCAGTTGGTGAATCGTCCTGTGCACCCAAAGGTTGCTGGTTGGATTCCTGACCAGGGCTCCATTCCTGGCGGGGGCCAGGCAGGGGGCAGGCAATTGATCTCTCTCTCTCTTTCTCTCTCTCACCAACAAATAAAAAAACTTAAAACAAGAAAAGGGAGAGAAGAATGCCCGAGAGAGCCCGTGTCTTCTGAAACTTCTGAGATGATGGATGCCGGCCGCGCTACGAACGGACGCACATCCATCTCCAGGCCTATTAAGGCCGCGCCGTGCCCTGCGTGAGCGCCGAGGACACAGCTCACGGCGCCCCAGGTGGTCGGTTCTGTGCCCGTGTGGTCATTCGCCCTAAAGGGCTCTCCCAGAAAAATCCCCTGTGTGTCCCCGACCAGCACCCATAACCCGTCTCCCGGGGCATGTGTGTGTGTGTGTGTCTGACACTGAACATCGCAGGCAGGCACACGCCATGGCCACTTCCCCAGCCAGGCCAGGCCGCCCTGCTGGCCCCCCGCAGCGCGGAAGGCCCCCGCTCCATCAGGTAGCCACCGTCTTGTCTCACCCAACATTTTAAGACGAAAATATTGGCTCCTTAAATAGCCCCCGATCCCGTGGGCCGGCCAGGGGCCTCCCTTCCTGCAGACCCAATGATTTGTTGTTTTTAATTAAATCCAGGAACAGTCACGGCCACTTTTGCAGCAATCCCGAAGACGACAGTGTGTGTGTGTGCGTGTGTGCATGCGTGTGTGTGCGTGTGTGTGCGTGTGTGTGTGCGTGTGTGTGTGTGCGTGTGGTGTTTAAGCTGATGAATAACAGCCAGGTGCCAAAGCCCCTCCCCTGCCCCCCTTTTTTTATTATTACATTTACATTAGTTGGAGAGTTTCGATAATTCGCCGCGGAAAAGAAGACTTATTGCTGTCAGATCAATAAATCCCTGCCGGTCCGTCGAGGCAGGCAGGCCCACGGGCGGCCCGGGAGCGCGGGGGGCACCACGGCTGCGAGCGCTCCAAAGAGAGCATTTCTGTTTTATCTCCCGCGGCCCCGGCCCCGCACCGCACGGTGCCGGCGATTGCTCCGACCTCACTTAGAGCGCTTCCCAGCTCCCCGGTGCTATCGATGTAATATACCATTTACGGCCCCCGAGAAAGGAGAGCGGAAAAGAGGTAACTGCCAGCGTTTTAGGTGTGTTTTTCAACCTGAGACCCCTCGTCTCCATGGCAACCGAACGTCTGCGATTGCGTTTCTTTCCTGGAAAGGGGAACGGAGACCACAGCAAGCCAGGGTTGTACTTTTTTTTTTTTTTAATATATATGCTGTGTTTTTTTTCATTTCAGGGAGGAAGGGAGAGGGAGAGAGCGAGCGAGACATCAGCGATGGGGAGAGAAACGGGGATCGGCCGTCTTCTGCACGTCCCCCCCTGCTGGGGATCGAGCCCGCAACCCAGGCATGTGCCCCGACCGGACCTCCTGGTTCCTAGGTGGGTGCTCCACCACTGAGCCACACTGGCCGGGCACAGTGTTAATGAAGAGACGCTACAGTCCATTGTGTGGGGTTGGCGATGGGAAATAGCGGAGCCTCTTGGTCGGGGGTCACTCAGCGTCCTGAGGTTCTCGTCGGCCACCTGACGTGTTCCAATGCCCGTCCCAGACCGCCCTCGCCCTGTCCGAGCCCAGCTGTCCCTGGGTCTTTGCTGGAATTCTACAGGTTTGCCGTGTGCGGTTCTACCACCTACGATCCGTCTTTCCTGTCGTGTCTTCACCACCCACGGTCCAGACTCCTTTCATCACCACTGCTCCCCCCTTTACCTTCTTCTATCTGCCCCTCCCTGTGGAAGAAGCGCTTAATCCCATGACATACAGATCACAACTGGGTCAGCTGGACATGGTGCTCTGGACCCCAGCTCCTGAGTTAGTGCAGTGAAATCTACAATAAACAGACGTAGCCCTGGCCAGTCCTGCCCAGTGGTTAGAGCAGGGGGTCCTCAAACTACGGCCCGCGGGCCACATGCAAATACAAATATTGTATTTGTTCCCGTTTTGTTTTTTTACTTCAAAATAAGATATCTGCAGTGTGCACAGGAATTTGTTCATAGTTTTTTTTTAAACTATAGTCCAGCCCTCCAACGGCCTGAGGGACAGGGAACGGGCCCCCTGTTTAAAAAGTTCGAGGACCCCTGGGTTAGAGTGTTGGCCTTCGGACTGACAGGTCCCGAGTTCGATGCCGGTCAAGGGCATGTACCTCCGTTGCAGGCTCAATCCCCGGCCCTGGTCTGGACACGTGTGCAGGAGGCAACCAATCGATGTGTCTCTCTCACATCAACGTTTCTCTCTGTGTGTCTCTTCCCCTCCTTTCCACTCTCTCTCTAAAATAAAAAATAAAAAAAATCCATGGAAAAATACCCTTGGGTGAAGATGGACAAAAAAAATAAATAATAAAAAGTAAAATAGCCCTGGCTGGTTTGTCTCAGTGGACAGAGCGCCAGCCTGCGGACTGAGGGGTCCCGGGTTCGATTCCGGTCAAGGGCACAGGCCAGGGTTGCGGGCCCGATCCCCAGTGGGGGGCGTGCAGGAGGCAGCCGATCAGTGATCCTTTCTCATCACGGATGTTTCTCTTTCTCTTTCTCTCTCTCTCTCTCTCCCTTCCTCTCCGGGATCAACAACAATGTACGTGACGATGAAGAGATGAACGTAAATGTTAGCGTTGCAAACTGAAAGGACACCGAACCCTGCGAGGGCTGAGCCGGCGAGCGACAGGCCAAGGTGGGCGAAGCACCACCCTCCTGTCGGTAATATATTTTTATCACCCGACCTTTTTCTTCTTTTCTTCTCTCTTTCTTTCTCTCTTTCTGAAGAGGCCTTGCTTGAGAGGGTTTGGAATAAATAGGTCTTTGTTAAGATCAGCTCTTCTCTGAGCCTGTTACAAAGCGTTCCCGCTCTGCCAGGGCCCATGACTCATCAGGAATCCCAGAGCTCACGGAGAACAGATACCTGCGCCAGGCGGCCCGGCCAGGTCGGCCAGCACCAGCTCCTTCCCTCTGCAGGGGGGTGGGCCTCAGACCGCCCGTCTGTCTGCCAACCGGGGGGCCGCGTGTACACGCGCACCTGCAAAAGCGTGGACACGTGCCCAAATGCACACAGACACACACACAGGCACGCACACATTCACACACATTTGCACACACAGATTAAAATGCCACAAGGAGCCCAGCCGGCGTGGCTCAGTGGTCGAGCGCCGACCTATGAACCAGGAGGCCACGGTTCGATTCCCGGTCAGGACACAGGCCCGGGTGGCGGGCTCCATCCCCAGCGTGGGGCATGCAGGAGGCAGCTGATCCGTGATTCTCTCTCATCACGGATGCTTCTCTCTCTCTCTCTCTCTCCCTTCCTCTCTGAAATCCATAAAAACACAGTTTAAAAAGTGTAGGGTGCCCGTTACACTTGAACTTCAGATGAACAACAGACAATGCTGTAGGCTGGGTATGCCCCCAGGATTTGCAGTTCAACGAGGTGTCCTGTTGTAACTGGCGAGCATGTCACCATCCACAGCTCCACCGGCCCCGGCCCCTGGGAGATGTGTTCTTCCCAGGAGGGTGTCCGGTTTGGCCTATTTTTCGGGAGAGAAACCATTCCCGGGATTTTTGGGGAGACGGGATCCTGACGCACACGGCGATGCGTTTGGGAGGCCGGGGAGCGTTCCTCCGGGGTCTCTGACGAACGGCTGTGTCATCATCGGGGGGAGCGACCCCGCCAACTGCTTGCCCAGAGCAGCATACAAGTCGCAGCGTCTAACCCAAACCCAGTGCACGACACGGGATTTAATTTGTTTTCTGGCACCGGCCTCAGAACGGCTGTTCACGCATCAGTCGGCTGAAAAATGTAGGGGTTGAGGAGGAACTCACCCTGGGGGGGATGCACAGTTTCCCTCCGGAATGCAATTCAAAAAAGCCAGGGCCCACGTGTGGTTGTTTAAAAAAAAAAAAAAGCCAGGGATCTAGCCCAGCTGGTGTGGCTCAGTGGTTGAGCATCAACCTAGGAACCAGGAGGTCATAGTTCGATTCCCAACCAGGGCACCTGCCTGGGTTGCAGGCTCGATCCCCATTGTGAGGTGGCAGTGTTGCCCACGGGCTCCCCCCACCGCTGCTGGGTCTGCCTTTCTGAAACCCCCCTGGCCCCCTACACCGTGTCCCCTGCTCCCCATTGAGGACACCAGGAGGAGTCCTGCCCCGCCTGTCGCTCAGTGCCCTGTGCAGCCCCTCCCCGGGGCCTGGGCATGGGTGGAGACCTGACCCCAGGTTTCGGGCTCCATCCCCAGTGGGGGGCGTGCAAGAGGCAGTCGATCAACGATTCTCTCTCCTCATTGATGTTTCTCTCTCTCTCCCCCTCTCCCTTCCTCTCTGACATCAATAAAAACATTATATATAATAAAAGGGAGAGCAGTGAATTCCCCCCACATACACACTTGGAGACAAGAGTAAGCAAACGGGTGTTCTGTGTCCGGGGAGCTCTGTGGAAGGAGCCAGTCTGGAGGTCAAAGGGTCACACTGGGCTGGGACCCGGAGGACGGGCACCCCACCCTGTCCGCCCACCGCTGTTGCATCAGGGAAGACGGGGGGCTGAGCTGGCCGGCAGCCTGCCCTCTGCCCCAGTAGAGTCGGACCAGAGAGATGACCTTGCTCAACCTTTTCACCAGGCCTGTCACATGACCGCTTCTCCCACCCCAGCGTCAAGGACTGGACTCATTCCAACCCCCTCGCCAGCCTCCCACAACTAGGGCAGAGGACGGGCAGGCCTGGGACCCGGGGAGACACGGGGTGCAGACGGGGAGACCCCGGGGGGCAGAGGGAGCCACTCGGGGAGATGGGACTCATGCCATCTGCTGTTAGCACGAATCCAGCAGCATGGGCCACGTGTGATGAGATATGTCTGCTCAGAGCCCCACCGGACACACTTACCTCCTGCTCTATCTGCTGCTGCATTTATTTATTTTTTTAAATATATTTTTATTGATCTCAGAGAGGAAGGGAGAGGGAGAGAGAGACACATCCATGATGAGAGAGAATCATGGATCAGCTGCCTCCTGCACACCCCCTACTGGGGATCGAGCCCACAACCCGGGCATGTGCCCTGACCAGGAATTAAAAAAAAGAATAAAACAAAACAAACGGTGTTGGGAAAACTGGACAGGTAGGCACATTGGAAAAAAGAAATGCAACTAGACCACCGACTCACACCACAAGCACAAACTCGAAGCGGACCTGAGACTTGAATGTACGCTGTGAAACCAAAAATAAAGTTAAAAATAAAAATCCTAGAAGGAAGAAGCCACCTTCCGCGCTCTCAAAACCAGATCCACATCCCGTGCCTCTGCCTGGGGCCATGACTGCCCACGGCTTCCTGTTGCGTTGGGAGCAAGTCCAGGGGCCTGTCCCTTCCGAACAAAGGCCAGCCGCGTCCGTCCGCCGGCCCCTTGCCCACCTGCCTCCCCTCCGTGGTCACGCTCTTCTGCACCCCAAGACGGCCGTCCGCCGGGCCTCCCGCTTCTGAGCTCAGACCAGGGCACCCCTGGCTCCCATGACATACAGATCACAGGCGCGTGCCTCCCTCTCTCTATCGGCTACAGCAGCTCACATACTCAGCCACCCACCCGGCTGCTCTTGACCCCGTTTCTTCTGTCATACCCCATACCCTTTCCCACCACAGATTCCGCTGGCTTTAAGAAGGCCAGCCCGCCCACCCGGCCGGCGTGGCTCAGTGGTTAAGCGTTGACCTATGAACCAAGAGGTCATGATTCCATTCCCCAGTCGGGGAGCGTGCAGGAGGCAGCCGATCCATGATTCTCTCTCATCATGGATGTCTCTCTCTCTCTCTCCCTCTCCCTTCCTCTCTGAAATCAATACAAATATATTTTAAAAAATAATAATTCCAGGGGGTTCTGTGGAGCTCACCGTGCGGTCCCCTCTGGGAGGCCAGCTGAGCCAGACCCTGGGGGGTGGACAGGGGGACCGGGATGGGTGACGAGCAGGCGGGGAAGGGTTCCAGGCTACGGAGCAATGTGACTCACGGAACCTTAGAACCTGAGCGTGGAATGTGGGTGGGCCACGAACAGGCCTGTTCCGAGAAGGGTAAGGAGACCTCTCGTCCTGGGGCCAGGCCCGGAGTGGAGGGGCAGGGGGTGGAGTTAAGAAAACAGCAAGTTGGCGCCCGGTCCGGAGCCCCGAAAAGGCTCAGGGGGCCTCTGCCGGAGGAGTCAGCCGTGACTGTGTACGGACCCCTGGGAGCTCCAGGGTAAGGAAACCAAAGGCTCCAGGGAGCGTTTGGGCAGCAGGCAGACTGGCTGGCGCACCCCCAGGGGCACCCACAGGGGCACAGGCATCGGCCGCCATGGAGCCGGAAGGCCCCAGGCCCCCCAGGGCTGGGTGATGGCGGAAAACGCGGGTCCAGGACGTCTTTGTCATGGAAACCAGGGGAGCTGAGGGCCTGTCTGTGCGGTTAACCCTCAGCCGGGGATGCCCAGGGTCCCCTCGGAGAACTGACTCTCCCGGGAAAGGCAGGGACTGGGGCCAAACCTTCGTCTGGTCTGGGCCTCCACACAGCAATGTCGCACCCTGAAAATGGCAGGGAAGGGCGGGGTGTGGGCTTGATCTGTGACATGGGGCATTTTCTTTTTCTTTTTTTGATTTCAGAGAGGAAGGGAGAGGGAGAGAGAAACATGCATGATGAGAGAGAATCACGGACCGGCTGCCTCCTGCACACCCCCTATTGGGGATGGAGCCCGCAACCAGGGCATGTGCCCTGACCAGGAATCCAACCATGACCTCCTGGTTCATAGGTCGACTCCAACCACTGAGCCACGCCAGCCGGGCTACTTTTTATTTGCAAAATTGTTTACCTTATTGGAGAGAGAGAGAGAGAGAGGCGTCGATGTCTTGGTCCACTCACTGATGCATTCATTGGTTGATTCCTGGTGGTGCCCTGATCTGGGATTGAACCCACAACCTTGGTGTATGGGGATGATGCTCTAACCCACTGAGCTACCCAGCCAGGGCCTGTATTAATCAATCAACAATCAATTAATACTATTTAGAGAAGTCAGGAAGGCAGTGTGTTTGGGGGAAGGAAAAGTCTAATTCATCCAAGAAGTGAATCTCCAAGCAGGTGTAGGCTGGGCGAGGGGGAGGGGAGGGAGAGGCAGGAGGGGCATCGCGCCTTCTGCGGGGTGAGGGGGGGTGTTGGGGGGGTCCCCAGAGCAGATGGATGTCCTGGGTGGGGAAGATGGAGAAATCTGAGCCCTGGGAGGCGTGGCTCCTTTGGATTCCGATTCTGATTGATTCCAGGAGCGGAGGGAGGGTCTCTCCCGTCCGGGGTCGCCAATCGGGGCCCATCAGGAAGCCAGGCTGCCCGGGAGGGAGGGTCTCCGCGTCCGGGGTCCCCCAATGGGTGCCCATCAGGAAGCCAGGCTGCCCCGAGAGGAAGGCGCCTTAGTCCGGGACCCTTTGCCGCACCCGCTCTCCGGGTCTCCCGCTCCTCGTTGGCGCGAAAGGAACCGAAACTAAGCGGCTGGAAAGTTTGGGCTTCCCGCTCTCCACGGAGCCAGG
>NW_006283149.1:394666-394905 GCF_000327345.1 Myotis davidii
CACGCTGCTGGTGCCCAAGAACCTGTTCGAGCAGTTCCACCGCCTGGCCAACGTCTACTTCGTCCTCATCGCGCTGCTCAACTTCGTGCCCGCCGTCAACGCCTTCCAGCCGGGCCTGGCGCTGGCGCCCGTGCTGTTCATCCTGGCGGTCACGGCCTTCAAGGACCTGTGGGAGGACTACAGCCGCCACCGCTCCGACCGGGAGATCAACCACCTGGACTGCTTGGTCTTCAGCAGGT
>NW_006283149.1:395021-397742 GCF_000327345.1 Myotis davidii
GGGCCAGGGACGCGCTCCTGGAACTCGGGGTGGCGCGCGGTGGGGGTGGCACCATAGGCCGCAGCGGACTGTTTGGATATTCGTAAAAGTGCGCCCAGTTTCCAGATGGGAAGACTGAGGCTCTGGGGGTGGGGAGAGGGGAGTTTGGGGAGCGTCATTCCATTGGGCTTCTCCCTCCTGGTCCTGCTTTCTCCCCACCCCGGACGGCACCTCCCCAGAGTTGGGGACACTCAGGCTGGGCTCACCGCCCCCCCCGCCCCGTCGCCACCCCGGGATGCTTGCTGGCCTTTCTTGGGAGGCCGGGGGAGCTGGCTGGACTCAGGACGGAGTTTTCTGGCCTCGAGCGGCAGCGTTGGCGGCGGCGGGTGGGATGGAGAGTAGGAAACTTTTAATTTTGTTTTTTGTTTTTTTGGTTAATCCTCACCGATTTTCAGAGAGTGGAAGGGAGAGAGGGAGAGACAGAGAGAAACATGGATGTGAGAGAGACACAGCAATGGGTTGCCTACCCTTCACGCCCTCTGGGCCAGAGAGCCTGCCACCCAGGTACATGCCCTTGATCGGAATCAAAGCCGGGACCCTTCAGTCCACAGGCCGATCAGTGTTCTATCCACTGAGCGAAACCGGGCAGGGCAGTGGGAAACTTTTAGATGCTGGGCTGCGGTGGTGGTGGTGGTGGGGGGGGGGGGAGGGTGGGGGCACCTGTCCCAGATGGTCCCTCGGACCTGGCCCCTGAACTAGAATGATCCCGGGGCTGGAGTCCAGTGGCCCCGGGGCGCCCTCACTCCTGGCCGCTCCCTCCCGCCTTATAAGTTAAAAAGGAGGGAACCCGATTCCCAGGCCCGAGTGTTCCTCCCGCCTCTGGCGTTGCGGAGACTTCCGTGTGCCAGGAGGTTTAATGACGTTAACAACCGACGCAGGAATGTAAACTTCGGTCCTCGGTAGCGTCCGGTCTTCGGACAACGGGGTGGAACTGGGGAGGGCACCTGATGAAGGACGGGGGGCATCACAGGGGCTGGTTTTTTTTCTGTTTTTTTTTTTTTTAAATTTTTATTGATTTGAGAGAGAGGGAGAGAGAGAGAAACATCAGTGATGAGAATCATTGTTTGGTTGCTTGCTGCACATCCCCCACTGGGGATCCAGCCCGCAACCCGGGCACGTGTCCTTAACCAGAATCGAACCCGGGACCCTTCAGTCCGCAGGCCGACGCTCTATCCACTGAGCCAGACCGGCTACGGCGCTGGCTGTTAAATTTTCTTCAAGTGCACCCGGTTTCCAGATGAAAAGACTAAGGCTGGGGGACGGGCAGAGAGCGAGTTGGGGAGCATCATTCTACTTGTCTCCACCTGGTTGGTCTCTCTCCCCGTGCGTCCCCCCAGAGCTGGGGACACTCAGGCCGAGTCCACCTAGGACGCCTCTGTCCCTTCTTCCTTTATTCTCCCACCCAGAGAGAGCCACCAGCTGCAGGGCCATCTGGGAGCTGTCCCGTGTGCCGAGCCCACCTCCAGGTCACACCCCGCGCAGGACAGCAAATGGTCTTGACCTCAATTCAGACCTTAGCCCTGTCTCCTTCCTGTTCCCTTCCCTGAGTCCTGGCGTAGGCGCCGATACGGGCCTCCGAGTGGGAGGGCGTGAGCTTGGTCCAGCCTCCGTCACGTGGGAAGGGCCGCTAGCGAGTCTCTTCAGTTCTCAGGGTCAGATCGCCCCCCTCCAAAAATAAACAGATGGGGGCCCAGGTTGATGCTCGTGCCTCTGAGGATAGCTTCGATGCAGACCTATTCCTGCCTTTGAGTATCTCTGACCCTCCTAGCCACACGGGCCAGGCTTCCGGCTTAGTTTACAAGTGAGTCGTCGGAGGTTCAGAGAGGTTGGGTAACTTGCCCAAAGCCACACAGCTGCTATATATAGGTTGTGTCCCGGAATGCGACCCGGGTCTTTTCAAATCCCACAGCTTTTCCAATGGTCCTGGGCTGGTACTTCTCAAATTCCCATAAGGAATCACTTGAGAAGTTTGTTAAAATTGACAGTGTCTGCCCGGCCAGTGTGGCTCAGTGGTTGAGCGTCACCCTACGAACCAGGAGGTCACGGTTTGATTCCCGGTCAGGGCACAGGCCCTGGTTGTGGGTTCGATCCCCAGTGGAGGACATGCAGGAGGCAGCCAATTCTCTCTCTCCCTTCCACTCTCTTTAAAATATCAACGGAGCCCTAACCGGTGTGGCTCAGTGGATAGGGCGTCGGCCTGCGGACCGAGGGGTCCCAGGTTCGATTCCGGTCAAGGGCATGGACCTTGGTTGCAGGCACATCCCCAGTGGGGAGTGTGCAGGAGGCAGCTGATCGATGTTTCTCTCTCGTCAATGTTTCTAACTCTCTATCCCTCTCCCTTCCTCTGTAAAAAACCAATAAAATGTATTTTAAAAAATAAAAATAAAATATCAGTGGAAGAAGTATCCTTGGGTGAGGCTTAACCAAAAAAGAGAGAGAGAGAGAGAAGAGATACTGGATGGAAAGCACGTTGTCACCTGAAAGGGAAAAAAGTGTATTTCCTGAGGCCTCGGTATTTCCAGAAAGGAGGCCACAGGAGCCAGGGGCCGGGTGGTGAGAGGAAGTGGTGCAGGTGTCAAGACTGCAGCCCACGGCACGGCGGGAGGGCGACGCGTGGGGGCCTGGAGTCCTGGCCCCGGGAACATCGGGGGCCCCTCCCTTCCCGGCTCAGTCTCGGGCTCC
>NW_006283149.1:397808-398178 GCF_000327345.1 Myotis davidii
CCGACCGCGGGGCCCGGCGTGGGAGCCGTCCCATGAGCATCCCCGTGTGTGCGAGTCAGACCCTCGGATTCCTGGGCCCAGTCCCAGGTGAGCGTGGTCAGGAACAACGGGGATGGGGCCAGACGACTTCAGGGGTTTTTTGTGTGTGTGTGTGTTTTGCTTTTTTAAAAATAAATATATATATATTTTTGGTCCTAATCTCAGACCTTCCCAAGGGGACATGGGATAGAGTCACAAGGTGCACTCAGCTCACAGCCCCACCCATGAGCTGCCCTCCGCTCTCACAATATTTCGTATGGATTTCAGGGAAGAAGGGAGAGGGAGGAAAAAGTGGGGGGATGGGAGATGTCCGTAATACAACAACAACAAC
>NW_006283149.1:418561-418795 GCF_000327345.1 Myotis davidii
CCTGTCGTTCTCACTCTGTCCCCAGGTTCACGGGGGCGAGGGCTCCCGCCTGACCCTGTGGTCTGCTTGGTTTTTTGTGTTTCGTCTTTTCTCAGAGAAGAGCTGAAACGAGACCCACCGAGTTCTCCTTTTGATTTCTGTTCCTCTCCCCCCGGCCGCCTCGCTCCTGCCCTCCGCTTCCTGGAGGCCCCCTCTTCCTGGCCAGCGGTGGGGGCCGCAGAGCACCTGCCCGAG
>NW_006283149.1:418935-420846 GCF_000327345.1 Myotis davidii
TGATTGGTGAGAGAGACATACCGATGGGTCGCCTCCCACACGCATCCCGACCGGGACTGGGGGGGGACGAACCCACAACCCAGGTGTGTACCCTTGACCAGATGGAACCCTCGACCCCGGGGTCTGAAGGCCGGCGCTCTAACCACTGGGATGCTGGCCAGGGCCATGGGACTTATTTCCCTTCGCACACGGCCTTCAAGGTCCACCCACACGTTTTGTCACCAGGGGCAGGATTTTTCCTTTTCATTTTTCCTTTCATTTCCCCCTTCCTTTCTCTCTCTCTCTCTCTCTCTCTCTCTGTCTCTCTCTCTCTCTCTCTCTCTTTCTTCTCTCTGATCCTCACCAGGATATCTTTTCCATTGCTTGTCAGAGAGAGGGAAGGAGGGAGGAGGAGAGGGGGAGAGAGAGAAACATCCATGATGAGAGAGAATCATGGATCGGCCGCCTCCTGCACGTCCCCCACTGAGGATCGAGAGCGCAACCCAACCCGGGCCTGTGCCCCGACGGGAATCGAACTCTGACCTCCTGGTTCATGATGGACCCTCTTGACCTGGGAGTGTTGGGGAGGAGGGGGCTCTGTGAGCGCCAGGGCCCTGCCCTTCTCCGTGGGGCGGCGGCTCCTGGTGGCATTCCGGTACCAGGGCGCCCGCGTACTGATCCGCATGCAGGAGGCGCGCCTTGCTATTTATAGCGCGCTGGGAGAACGGGCAGGGAAAAGGGAGAGGCTGTTTTCATTTCTGCATTTTTAGAATGCCCTCCTCGCGGCCCTCTGCCCGGCTCCCCTCGCCTCGCCCTTTCCCAGGTTGCAGTGTGTCTGTGTTGCCCTTGGCGCGCCCTCCGGTTCATTTTCCCACCGAATCCTTATTTTCCGTTTTGCTTGGGGGAGTTTTGTTGACGCACAAAAGTGGGAAACGGTCGGTGTAGTCAAGTCTCTCTGTCGGCGTCTCCCTTTCAAAGTTTTAACTTGGGAAACTGTTATTCTGGGTGTCAAATCTGCGGATCGCTGCAGTTGCAGACAAAGGGGACGATCTTGCAGGGCCTGGTTCAAGGAGACTTGGGTCTCTGGTTATAAAGAATATTTCAGCCCGGCCGGTGTGGCTCAGTGGTTGAGCGTCGACCTAGGAACCAGGAGGTCAGGGTTCGATTCCCGATCAGGGCACAAGCCCGGGTTGCCGACTGGATCCCCAGTGGGGGGCGTGCAGGAGGCAGCCGGTCCATGATTCTCTCCCATCATTGATGTTTCTCTCTCTCTCCCTCTCCCTTCCTCTCTGAAATCAATAAAAATATATTTTTAAAAAATATATATTTTTCTTAAAAAAAGAGAGAAACACAGAAAACATGGTCCGTTCACCCATATGGTGTTTTTTGGGGGAAAATACTCGAAGACACTGGAATGTGTTGCATGTTTGGAGGTTTTGGTTAGATCCGCGGTTATTTAAACTCCTTGCAGAGTCCTCACCGGTGTGGCTCAGTGGCTAGAGCGTCGGCCTGCAGACCGAAGGGTCCCGGGTTCAATTCCGGTCCAGGGCCCCATTCCGGGCTCACGCGACAGACAACGAACAGATGTCTGTCTGTCTGTCTCTCTCTCTCCCCGTCTCCCCCTCCCTCCTCCTCTCCCTAAAAGTCCATGGGAAAATATCCTTGGTTGAGGATGCACAACGCCAACAAGATAATAATAAACTCAGGACAGCTGACCCACCGGCCGCTGCGTGAGCGTGGACTGTTGGCGAACCCCCAGGTGTGGGCCCGGTCCCCGTTGGGAATTGCCCCCCCCCCACCGCCGTATTCCCTGAAAGATGCTCTCGAGGAGCATAAACCCAGCCCCTCGCTCTGAGGCAGCACCAACGGGCAGCATTCATTACGGACGGG
Source organism: Myotis davidii (assembly GCF_000327345.1). Lineage (NCBI taxonomy): Eukaryota > Metazoa > Chordata > Mammalia > Chiroptera > Vespertilionidae > Myotis > Myotis davidii. The sequence continues at coordinate 420,805 of NW_006283149.1, forward strand.
AATCCCCCCTCGGCCTGTCCGGGGCCTCGTAGGGGAGGCGTC
>NW_006283149.1:420931-421947 GCF_000327345.1 Myotis davidii
GGAGTGAATGTGGGTGGGCAGCCAGGGAGCAGGCGCCGGGCTGGCCGGGGCTCCCTGAGGCCAGAGGAGGATTTGCGGGGTCCCCGGGGGGGGGCCCCGGGAGCTCAGCCCAGGGTCCCCGGTGTCTTTGTTCAGGGTGAGAAAGTGGGTTCCTCAGACCCGAAACGCCAGGGGCCATTGCAATGAGTCACAGGGGACACGTCCCCAAAGGCTGCTTTCTTACGGGTCTAATGGCTAAAGGGGAGGGAGAACGTCTTTTTTAGTTTGTTCTTTTTGAGGATTTTTAATAAAACCAACATGTGTTTTTTGATGTTTAGGGAGAGAGAGGGAGAGAGAGACAGAGACATCCATGATGAGAGAGAATCACGGATCGGCTGCCTCCTGCACGCCCCCCACTGGGGATCGAGTCCGAAACCCGGGCCTGTGCCCTTTACGGGGAATCGAACCCGGGACCCTTCAGTCCACAGGCTGATGCTAGTCTATCCCCTGAGCCAAACTGGCTGGGGCCCAATAAAAATACATTTAAAAAAAAAAAATAAGTGGAACAACAAATCGATGTTTCTCTCTCTCTCTCTCTCTCACATCAGGAAATTTTAAAAATGCGTTTTGTTCCGTCTCTTACTTCGCACGAGAGGGTATACACGTCCTGTTCTGTATTCCACTTCGGTTGGCAGAGAAGCCTTTTTGAAAATAGAATGCCCCCTTGTCGTTCCTAAAAAAATAAAAATAAAAAATCCAACGCTGGGGTTCCTAGCCCGTCCCCGCCCTCCCACGGGGGCGCCGGGAGGGACCCCGGGCGGGCGAGGTCTCAGCATCGTGCCCTCCCCCGGGGCCCAGAAGGAAGCCTTGTTCTGTCCCTGCCTGGGAGCGGGGAAAAGAAGCTTATTTATTTGTGTAGTGAGGTTTCCTCCGGGCGATTGTGTAGCAGCCTCAGGACAGAGCGGGCCGAGTTACAAGGCAGAGAGAGGGCCAGCTTTGTACTCTGGCCCGGGGTTGGGGGGGCTGGGAGGCACCTC
>NW_006283149.1:422821-428529 GCF_000327345.1 Myotis davidii
GCACCCCCTCCCCCTCCCCCCAGCACAGGCCCCAACGTCGCGGGCGCCTGGCTGGGCTTCCCTCTCTGGCCGCGGTGACAAGCGTCTGGGCGGATTCTCTCTCAGGCCCGTGAGCTGTGTGGACGGTGTGTGTCTAGGGCAGTGATGGTGAACCTGTGACACGCGTGTCAGGGGCGACATGCGAACTCATCTTTTTGGTTGATTTTTCTTGGTTTTAATGGCATTTCAATCTATAAAATAAATATCAAAAATATAAGCCTTTGTGTTACTCTGGTTGCAAAGATCCAAACATGTCTCTATGTGACGCGGCACCAGAGTTACGTGAGGGATTTTCAAAATGCTGACACGCCGAGCTCAGAAGGTTCCCCATCGCTGGGCTAGAGCCAGGCCCTGAGAATCTTTGTATATATATATATATTTTTTTTAATTGATTTTAGAGAGGAAGGGAGAGAGAGATATAGAAACATCAATGATGAAAGAGAATCATTGATCGTCTGCCTCTTGCACACCCTCCTGGCTTCTGTTTCCTCTTGCATTTTCTTGTTTGCGGAAGGGCGCCCGGGATTGCTTTCCGCTGACCTGTTTTGAAGATTGGTTTGAGAGAGGAAGGGAGAGAGGGGGGAGGGAGAGAAAACATCCACGATGAGAGAGAATCACGGACCGCCTGCCTCCTGCACAACCCCCACTGGGGATGGAGCCCACAACCCGGGTCTGTGCCCCGACCGGGAATCGAACCCTGACCTCCTGGCTCCTAGGTCAGTGCTCGACCACGGAGCCACACCGGCCGGGCCAGACGGTGAGAGTCTTGAACCCTTTTCTGTGGGCGCGGCAAGAGGGGGACCCTGATCCACAGGTTCCCCACCACACGCGCTGATGCTCTCGTTCTGGAGGTCAGAACCCCAACACAGGTCTCACGGGGCTACCGTCGAGGTGTCGGAGCCCCAGGCGGTGGCTCAGTGGTTAGAGCGCCGGTCCAAGCCACCAACGGCCGGGGGTCCCGTTCTCGGCCAAGGGTACCTCCCTGGGTGGCAGGTTCCATCCCCGGCCTCTGGTGGGGGCACGTGCAGGAGGCAGCCGGTCGATGTGTCTCTCTCACATCAATGTTTCTCTTTCTCTCTCTCCCTTCCTTCCTCTCTGAAATCAGTAAAACTCTCTCTATAAAAAAATGACCAATCCCAGCACAAAGGCCTGGGTGGGGCGGGGCTGGGGGCGGGAGAGCTGGCAGCCATGGCAGTGCCGGCCCCGGTCCCTGCGGCCCGAGCCCAGTGCCCAGGGCTGCGCTTTGTGGATTCTGACCAGTAAGCGTCACACTCCCCACTTGCTCCCGTTCCACATCCCGGAGGCCTCTCCCCGAGGTCCAAGCAACCCAATAGGAATCTAGGTTATTAACTGAGCTTCAGTTAGGCCCTATGTGTTAGGAGTAAAACTCCATCTCTAGGAATCAGAGTGAATTTAAAAAGGAGCTTAACTTTATGCATTGAATTTGAAGACATAACATCACTGTTTTCTACCCCCTTACTATATTATATGGGGTAGGGAAGGGGAAAGATGTTCAAGTATGTTATTGATGTCTATTTCTTGACTGAAGATTACGTTCTTCTAGCAGTTTCTTGGTGTAAATTTACATAGCCTGAACGCAGAAATGAAACATGGGGATTTTATTCATAAGCTAAAAACAAGCATAAAGTCAATAAAATTTTTTATTTCTTTCTTATTCTCTACTTTAATCACAAGAAGTGATTAAGCAAGTCATAGGGAAGTTGGCGGTTTTAAGACTTTTGGGGGTCATATGGAATCTTTTTACATGTTTTTTATATACTTTAGAGCCTGTGCCCCGACCAGGAATCCAACCCCGGACCCTTCGGTCCGCAGGCCGACGCTCTACCCGCTGAGCCACACCACCTGGCGCGAGGAATCGTACTTACAAGCTGTCGTCGCTGCCTGTTGTGTGGCCGAGTCTGTGTTCAACTGGGGGTCATCGTGGGGTTTCGGTGGGCCATTCTCAAGTGTGAACATTCCCTCCCTCCCCCCTCTCTCCCTCCCTCTCCCTCCCTCTCTCTTTGTCTCACTCTAAAGTCAACAAAAATATATTTTTAAAAAGATTTTTATTGTATGCATGTATAATTTTAGTGATCTCTCTTTGGTCCGCGTGTCAGTCACTTCGTGTCCTCCCTTCCCCTTCACGGTGTTCTGTGGGTCTCTCCAGATACTTTATTCATTTTTTTTTAATAAAGAGGGTTTTTTACATTTTTTATTTCAGAGAGGAAGGGAGAGAGAGAGAGAAACATCAACGATGTAAGAGAATCGTGGACCGGCTGCCTCCTGCACGCCCCACACTGGGGATTGAGCCGGCCACCCGGGCCTGTGCCCTAGGCCAGGAATCGAACCTGGGACCCTTCGGTCCGCAGGCCGACGCTCTATCCACTGAGCCACACCGGTCAGGGCTCAGTCCGAATTTTTAACCGGTTAATGGTTAATCCGAATTATTAACCGGTCAATAATTAATCTGGATTCTGTAATCCAGGAAAACACGATAATTTCCAGAGAAACATCAGAAGTACTTTATTCCAAGTCATGTCCATCGCTAGGTCCACATTTCCCCCATCTTCCAGGTGATTGATGGAGACCGTCCCAATAGAACTTCCCTTGTTTTGAGGCCGACCAGAGACCCCATTGTCCACGTCCTTGTACGTTGTGAAGTGCCGCTCAGAACGTGCGTGCGCCATCGCTCGGAACGAGTGGCCATCTGAAGAAACTATACGACAAATAGCACACGTATCAAATCCCCTATCTACCAACACGTGTGTAACTCCATCGATGGGAAAAAATCCGCATTACCAGCCGGTGCACCCCATATATTTAAGAAAAAGGGAAAGCAGGCAGAATTGTCCAGTGAGCTCCCTGTGCCCAGCACCCGGACGGGGCGGTGATCGAGCCCGGACCCTATAAAGACGCCCCTCCCCCTCTCTCTCTCTCGCAGGGAAGAGAAGCAGTACGTGAACCGCTTCTGGAGGGAGATCCGCGTGGGGGACTTCGTGCGGCTCCGCTGCAACGAGATCATCCCCGCGGACATCCTCCTGCTGTCCTCCAGCGACCCCGACGGCCTGTGCCACATCGAGACAGCCAACCTGGACGGGGAGACCAACCTGAAGCGACGGCAGGTGGTCCGCGGCTTCTCCGAGCTTGTAAGTGGCCAGGGGGGCGGGGGGACCCCCAGGGCATCCCGGGCACGGCGCCCACCGCATCCACATGCTGGCCCTCAGGGCGTGAGAGCACTGCATCCCCCCCTCCGTCACTCCAAGCTGCGTTTCCTAGGAGACAGAGAGGAGACTGAGGGTCTGAGTGGACCCCTGGCCTCCCTGAGCCCAGGCCCCGCCTACCGCTGTGGGGAGCAGGACTCTCTCTCTCTCTGTCTCTCTCTCTCTTTCTCCCTCCCTCCCTCCCTCCTCCCTTCCCCTCTCTCTGGAAAGAAATGGAAAAAATGTCCTCGCCCAGCCGGCCAGGATGGCTCAGTGGTTGAGCATCAACCTAGGAACCAGGAGGTCCCTGTTTGATTCCCGGTCGGGGCACCTGCCCGGGTTGCGGGCTCCATCCCCAGTGTGGGGCGTGCAGGAGGCAGCCGGTCCCTGATTCTCTCTCATCATGGATGTTTCTGTCTCTCCATCTCCCTTCCTCTCCGAAATCAATAAAGATGTATTTAAAAAAAAAGAGAGAGAGAGAGAAAATGAGAGGTGAGACGAGAACGTCCACTAGGTAAAGGGTGGCGACTGTTTCCTCCTTCCCTCAGCTCCTCGGACAGTTGGTCTTTAATTAAATTATCCGCATTCTCCGCGGAGGAACCGGGGGAGGAAGCGATTCATCACCGCCCCGGGAAGCGCGGACAGCTGGCGCGCTGCGTTAATTGGACCGGTCGATACGGAGCCTTTGCAGAAATGTCATGGGTTTCCTTTGACGTCTTGCAGGCTGGTCGCCGAGCCCGTAATTTATACCGTGGGCATCTTCGTCGTCGGGCGTCACAGTCGCAGCCGTGCGGCCGTGGTGTTTTGGTTTGTGGTTTTTTGTTGGTTTTTTTTTGTGGTTGGAGGATATTAATTCTGGGAAGGGCACCGTTGAGGAAGGAAAGGACTTTGAGAACACCATCGCCGATGTGAGACCAAAATAAAAAATTCATTCTAGCAGGTGGGGCTCCTCAGCCCCATCCTGTTTAAAAATATTTCTTTTTAATTTTTTTTTTTTTAAGCCGTGGCTGGGTTGGGGTTTTTGCTCAGTGGTTAGAGCAGCGGTTCTCAACCTTCCTAAGGCCGCGACCCTTTGCTACAGCTCCTCATGTTGTGGGGACCCCCGACCATAAAGATATTTCCGTGGCGACTTCATCGCTGTCATGTTGCTACTGTTACGAATCGTCATGTGAATATCTGATATGCAGGATGGATTTTCATTGTTACACATGGAACATCATGGAAGCAGAGTGATCAATCACAAAAACAATATGGAATTATAGATGTGTTTTCCGAGGGTCTGAGGCAACCCCTGGGAAAGGGGCGTTCAACCCCCAAAGGGGTCACGACCCGCAGGTTGAGAACCGCTGGGTTAGCGTGTCAGCCCGTTGACAGAAGGGTCGCGGATTCGATTCCCGATCCGGGGCACGTATCCGGCTGGCGGGGTTCGTTCCCACCCACCCCCAGTCGGGATGCACGCGGGAGGCAACCGAGCGATTGTCTCTCACATCAATGTTCCTCTCTTCCCCCCTCCCTTCCCCTCTCTCTGAAAAAAAAAAAAAAAATCAATGGAAAAAATATCTCCAGTGAGGATTAACAGCAGCAACCACAGAATCGTTCTCCCTCACCTTCAATGACTGGCTTTTTTTTTTTTAATGTTTTTATTGACCAGAGAGGAAGGGAGAGGGGGAGAGAGAGAGCAACATCCATGATGAGAGGGAATCATGGATCGGCTGCCTCCTGCACGCCCCCCGACTGGGGACGGAGCCCACAACCCCGGGCATGTGCCCTCCTTAACCGGGAATCGAACCCGGGACCCTTCAGTCTGCAGGCCGACGCTCTATCCACTGAGCCACACCAGCTGGGGCTTCCACGATGGACTTTTCAACAGTGGCTTAAAAATAATAAGTTTAAAATAAAGCCCTTTTATAGGGGTGACGAAGGCAGACGACTTCAAAGGGCGACGGCGTCGGGTTTGTGTTGGACGGGACTTCAAACAGCGGGCTCCTATGTGGCCTTTACAAAGCCCGTGGCGGCCTTGACCCACCGCCAGGACGCCCGTGAGGGCCGACCTTGGGAGGCGCACGTCCCGGCCTCGGTCCAGGGAGACCGGCATTGCCTGGGGGGCCTTCTCCCGGCTGCTGTGTCGGCCTTGGTGGACGGTGGCTGGGACCGGTAGGATGCGGGTGGAGTTCTGTAGCTGAGCTCGGACTGACCGTCTCCGGCATCAAGACCATCTCAGGAGGGACGCTCGGGCCCGGCCGGTGTGGCTCAATGGTTGAGCATCAACCTACGAACCAGGAGGTCAGGGTTCGATTCCCGGTCAGGGCACAGGCCCATGTGGTGGGCTCGATCCCCAGTGTGGGGCGTGCAGGAGGCGGCCGATCCAGGGTTCTCTCTCATCATGGATGTTTCTCTCTCTCTCCCTCTCCCTTCTTCCCTCTAAAAGTTAATAAACACATTAAGAAACAGAACAAGTCTCTGGGGAAA
>NW_006283149.1:428612-434495 GCF_000327345.1 Myotis davidii
TCCCCCCACCACCAGCATGCTTGCGCCCAACTGCCCCCCATGCCGGCCTGCTCGTCCCTAACCATTTCTGCCTCGGCCCACCACCATGGCTTTGTCCAGAAGCACGTCCAGTCTCCCGGAAGGTCTCCCGATCTAATTAGCATATTACCCTTTTATTAGTATAGATATATTTTTTTTAAAGCTGGTGATGGCGGCATAGAGGACCCAGAGCTTGAGGGATGTTGGGGCGCCCCCCACCCCCGGGGAGGATGTGGGGGGCGGGGTGATCCTGAGACAGGGGGACGGAGCTGCCGGCAGCAGGAGCCTGGCCCTCTGCCCGTCATCGGGGAGGAGCCGAGCGCACCGGCCGCTAGCATTCCGGAGACAAACAAGCCGCCGCGAAATTAATGATCTAGAATTAGAAGGACGCCGCGTCCCCAGGAAAGTGATTTATTTCGAGAATTCCATGCGCAAGCAATTCTCGGCGGCCGGCGTGGAGCAGGAGACGGCAGAGCCCTGGCTCCACCGGCCGATTAATTCCTGCCGGGGAAGGAGCCGGGGGCGGGCGGGGGAGCGAAGACCTTCCCTCTTCCTACGGTGGAAGGAGGCTCGGAGAAGTCCGAGGAGGGCGTAGGGCGTACGTCCTACGTCCTACGTCCTACGCCCTACGTCCTACGTCCTACGTCCTACGCCCTACGCCCTACGTCCTGTCCTACGCCCTACGTCCTATGCCCTACGTCCTACGCCCTACGTCCTACGCCCTACGTCCTACGTCCTACGCCATACGTCCTACGCCCTACGTCCTACGTCCTACATCCTACGGGACAGGCCATGCGTCCAGCGGCTGTTCTCAGCGACTCTGCAGGAGTCGTGCGAAAATTAAGAGAGTTTGGGGAAAATGAGGCGCCGCGGGGTGGGGGCGGGGGGTGGAGGGCGAAGTTTGCTAGCTCATTACCAGTGGCCAACCTTCCCTGCCCTTTTTCTTTTTTAAATATATTTCATTGGTTTTTGCAGAGAGGAAGGGAGAGGGAGAGAGAGAGTGAGAAACATCGATGAGAGAGAAACACCCATCAGCTGCCGCCTGCACGTCCCCCGACTGGGGATCGAGCCCGCCACCCAGGTATGTGTGTCCTGACCGGGAATCGAACCCGGGACCCATCAGTCCGCCGGCCGTTGCTCTATCCACTGAGCCAAACCGGTGAGGGCTATTTTTTTTTAAAATATGTTTTTATTGATTTCACAGGGAGGAAGGGAGAGAGAAACAGCAATGGTGAGAATCATGGATCGGCCGTCTCCTGCACACCCCACACTGGGGATCGAACCCGAAACCCGGACATGTGCCCTGACGGGGAATCGAACCCTGACCTCCTGGTTCGTACGTAGGTCCACGCTCAACCCCTGAGCCACGCAAGCTGGGCTATTTCTTTTAATTTTTGTTCATCCTTACCAGAGGCTATTTCAATTGCTTTTTCAGAGTGAGTGGAGGGGAGGAAAGGAGGGAGAGAGAGAGAGAGAGAGAGAGAGAGAGAGAGAGAGAGACGTCGATGTGAGAGACACATGAACTGGTTGCCTCCCACACATGCCCCGACTGGAGGCAGGGAGCAGCCCCGCAACCCAGGTACGTGCCCTGGACCCGGAATCGAACCCAAGACCCTTCCATGCACGCCGGCCGGCACCCTAACTACTGGGCCACACTGGCCAGGGCGCTCATGTAGGTTTTGACGGTGGTTTTCTATAAAACACCTCTTGACCTCGCTGGTGTGGCTCCGTGGTTAGAGCGTTGGCCTGCGGACTGAAGGGTCCCGGGTTCGATTCCCGGTCAAGGGCATGTGCCCGGGTTGCGGGCTCCATCCCCAGTGGGGGGCGGGCAGGAGGCAGCCGATCCGTGATTCTCTCTCACCATCGATGTTTATTTTTTTTTCTTTGTTAATCCTCACCGGAGGATATTTTTTCATTGATTTTTCAGAGAGAGTGGAAGAGAGGGAAGAGGCAGAGAGAGAAAGATTGATGTCAGAGAGACGCATCGATGGGTTGCCTCCTGCACGTGCCCCAACCAGGGCCCGGGGGATTGAGCCTGCAACCGAGGTACGTGCCCCTGATCTGAAATCGACCCAGGATCCTTCAGCCTGCAGGCCGATGCTCTATCCACTGAGCCAAACCAGCTAGGCCTCATCACGGATGTTTCTCTCTCTCCCCCCACCTCTTCCTCGCTCTGAAACCAATAAAACCTATATGTATATTTTTTAAAAAGACAGAAAGGTGGCCCAGCCAGCGTGGCTCAGTGGCTGAGCATCGACCTATGAACCAGGAGGTCATGGTCCGATTCCAGGTCAGGGCACATGCCCAGGTTACGGGCCCCGTCCCCACTGTGGGGCGTGCAGGAGGCAGCCGATCCATGATTCTCTCTCATCAATGGGGTCCCCCCCCCTTCCTCTCCCTTCCTTTCTGAAATCAATACAAATATTCCGGTCAAGGGCATGTACCTTGGTTGTGGGCACATCCCCAGTGGGGAGTGTGCAGGAGGCAGCTGATCGATGTTTCTCTCTCATCGATGTTTCTAACTCTCTATTCCTCTCCCTTCCTCTCTGTAAAAAATCAATAAAATATATTAAAAAAATAATAATGATGATAAATAAATAAAAAGGCAGAAAGGTGAGGGCCTCTGAGAACGGAGCCACGGAGCCCGGCACCCTGACGCCCCCCCGTGCCGTTTCAGGTCTCCGAATTCGACCCTTTGACCTTCACCAGCGTCATCGAGTGCGAGAGGCCCAACAACGACCTGAGCCGGTTCCGGGGTTGCATGTGAGTGCCGTCCGTCCCTCCGCCCCCGCCCCTGTCCTCCTGTCTGACGGGCTGCATATATGCGCACGGCGGGCCCTGGAGCAGCACGGAGTTGTGGCACCGGCCGCCACGCCGTCAAAAATCCTCATGTAATTGTGGACTCTGCCAAACACTTCACCAGTAACAGCCAGCTGTGCCCCGGAACCTTACCCATAACCAGAACAGTTGATTTACATATTTTTTTTAAATGTATATATATTTTTTATTGATTTCAGAGAGGAAGAGAAGAGAGAGAGAGAAACATCGATGATGAGAGAGAATTGTGGATCGGCCGCCTCCTGCATGCCCCACGCTGGGGATGGAGCCCGTACCCCGGGCCTGTGCCCTGGATCGGGAATGGAACCGTGACCTCCCAGTTCCTAGATCTGACACTGAGCCACTGAGCCACACTGGCCGGGCCATAAAAGGATATTTAAAACGCAAAACCGCAGGCACAGGCGCTTGCGTCGGTAGAAAAACTGGAGTTGATTTGGAGAGGGGAAAAGCCGTCAGCTGGCGAGAGCATCTCGGGGGCAGCGATGTGTGAAAAATCCCCGAAGGCCGGCCGGTCGGGGGTGGCCGGGTCCATTTAAGAGGCGTTCGTTTATAGAGGAAACGGCCCATTAGGCATGCACCGTCTACAAGAAACGGGGGAGCGGGGAGCCACGTGGGGGCCTGGCCCGGATGAATTCCATCGACGTCCTTCTTGCGGGAGACAAAGGCTCCTGCTTGCGGACGCGTTGCTTCGGGAACGAGTTCAAGTCCGAGACCCGAGGAGGATCCGCTGGACACAGAGTTCTCCGGGTTCCCCCAACGCTGCCCGGCCGGCGTGGCTCCGTGGTTGAGCGTCAGACCTAGGAACCGGGAGGTCACGGTTCGATTCCCGGCCAAGGGCGCAGGCCCAGATGTAGGGGGCATGCAGGAGGCAGCCGATCCATGATCGATGTTTCGCTCTCTCTCCCTCTCCCTCTCCCTTCCTCTCTGGAATCAATAAATACACACCTTTGTTTTTCCTTTTTTTCCCCTTTATTGAATAAGATATTACAAATGTGTCCTAATCCCCCCAGTGTCCCCTCATCCCCCAATCCTGCCCTCACCCTCACCCCCTGTTGTCCGCATCCATCACTGATGCTTATATGCATGCATACAAGTCCTTTGCTTGATCTTTCCCCCTAAAAATATATCTTAGAAAAAGGTTCCCTAAAGCTCCTTCCCCAAACCCCTGGCTCTGGCGGTGCCCCTAGCAGCCCGGTTCCCAGTGAACGCCCGCCCTCCAGGGTCCCTGTGCGCCCTCCCCGCCCTGCACCCTGTGCCCAGGCCCCCCTCCCCGAGGCAGCGCTCCCGGGGACGGGAGGCCGGGTAGGTGTCCCCCGTGACGGTGACACACGTCCCCCCGCAGCACGCACGACAACGGGAAGAAGGCCGGGCTGCACAAGGAGAACCTGCTGCTGCGAGGCTGCACTGTCCGGAACACGGAGGCCGTGGTGGGCATCGTCATCTACGCAGGTGGGCACGCGGGTCGCACGTGGGGAGGTCTGGGGGGCACACCGGCTGCCCCCCTCGTCCTGTGAGCTCGGGAGCAGCCCCCCTTTTCTTTTTAAAATATATTTTGATGGATTTCAGAGAGGAAGGAAGAGGGGTAGAGAGAGAGGACACACACATCCATGATGAGAGAGAATTGTGGGTCGGCCGCCTCCTGCCCGCCCCCGACAGGGGATCGAGCCCCCAACCCGGGCCTGTGCCCTGGCCGGGATTCCTGAACCGTAACCTCCTGGTTCATGGGTCGATGCTCATCCTCTAAGCCACACTGGCTGGGGTGTGTGTGTGTGTGTGTGTGTTTCTGATTATAAAAGTAGCATAGCTCTAGCCAGTTTGGCTCAGTGGATAGAGCGTCGGCCTTCGGACTCAAGGGTCCTGGGTTCAATTCCGGTCAAGGGCATGTACCTTGGTTGCGGGCACATCCCCAGTGGGGAGCGTGCAGGAGGCAGCTGGTCGATGTGTCTCTCTCATCGATGTTTCTAACTCTCTGTCCCTCTCCCTTCCTCTCTGTAAAAAATCAATAAAATATATTTTAAAAAAAAAGAAATGAGGAAAAAGCACAATATCTAATCCCATCTTGACCCAAAAGTGCTCCTCCTGAGCGCGTTAGCCTGCGGCCCTCCGTGCAGCTCCGTGGCTGTTGCCGGGTTCGGACCGTTGCTATACCCTGCTCTCTCTCTTTTTTCTTTTTTATACCCTGCTCTTTTGGCCAGGCCTGTCCCCTCTGTATTCCTGGATGGCGGCAGCGTTGTACCTCCGTCCGCAGAGACGGTGCCAGGGGTCCCCTCCCGGCTGGGCTCTGACTGCCACGCCCCCCTCCTCCTCCTCGTCCCCCGACAGGACACGAAACGAAGGCGCTGCTGAACAACAGCGGCCCCCGCTACAAGCGCAGCATGCTGGAGCGGCAGATGAACTGCGACGTGCTCTGGTGTGTCCTCCTCCTCGTTTGTATGTGTCTGTTTTCAGCGGTCGGTAAGTCTCCTCGCGGGACGGCCTCCGGGCGGGCCTGGTGGGCGGCCCACGACTCCTCCTTGGGCCCTAGAGCTGAGTGGCGTCCGCCGGGGCCACGGGAGGATGCCCGGGCGCGTGGGCGTGGCGCCCGGGGTCGTATTTCCCACTGGAAGTTTCCTGGACGGAGGGATGTTTTATTTTTATTATTATTATTTTGTCGTTGTTGTTGTTGCTAGTCCTGACCCGGGGATGTTTTCCCCATTGATTTTTAGAGAGAGTAGAAGAGAGGGGGAGAGGCAGAGAGAAACATCGATGGGAGAGAAGCACGGTTGGTGGGCTGCCTCCGGCACCAGCCCCCACCGGGGCCCAGGCTGGGGAGGAGCCGGCAACCAAGGTCCGTGCCCTTGACCGGAATCGAACCCGGGACCCTTTGGTCTGCAGGCTGATGCTCCATCCACAGAGCCAACCTGGATAGGGCTGTGTGATTATTTTTCTAATGTATATATATTATTAATTTTTTACAGAGAGGAAGGGAGAGGGATAGAGAGTTAGAAACATGGATGAGAGAGAAACATCGATCAGCAGCCTCCTGCC
>NW_006283149.1:434529-437199 GCF_000327345.1 Myotis davidii
TAAAATTATTTTTATTGATTTTAGAGAGGAAGGGAGAAGGAGAGATAGAAACATCAATGATGACAGAGAATCATTGATCGGCTGCCTCCTGCACACCCACACTGGGGATCGGGCCCACCACCCGGGCCTGTGCCCCGACCGGGAATCGAACCGCGACCTCCTGGTTCCTAGGTGGATGCTCAGCCCCCGAGCCTCGCCGGCCGGGCTGTGCTCTGCTTTCTTAGGCGACCAGTGGGCTCCTTTGGCCAAAATGTCCCCGCGCTGAGTAACCGCCTTCTGGTTCGGCTTTCGTCGGCCCTGAGCTGTCAGGCGAGTGACGCCTTTTCTCTCTGCCCGCTGCCACAGGGCACGGCGTCTGGGTGCGGCGGTACCAGGAGAAGGAGGCGCTGTTCGAGGTGCCCGAGGCGGACGGCGGCTCCCTGTCCCCGGTCACCGCGGCGATCTACTCGTTCCTGACGATGATCATCGTCCTGCAGGTATCGGTGCTCAGGGCCCCGCGGCTCCGCTTTCCTCTCCCGGCCAGAACGCGGGGGGGGGGGAGTCCTCGGGCTCCGCCTGGACTTAGCCCGTTCATCTGCCTCGGGGCCGAGGACCACCCACCCGTGTGCCCCCCGAATGCGTCGCGTTTCCTGTCGACACCGAGTGTATCCAGAGGGTGTTTCCTTGGGTGATTTTCAAGTTCAAATTCTCCTTTGCCGTCCTCTCTCTCTCTCTCTCTCTCTCTAATGTATTTTGTTGATGTCAGAGAGGAAGGGAGGGGGAGAAACATCACTGATGAGAGAGAATCATGGACCGGCTGCCTCCTGCACACCCTGCACTGGGGATCGAGCCCGAAACCCGGGCACGTGCCCTGACCGGGAATCGAACCCTGACCTCCTGGTTCCTGGGTCGAGGCTCAACCATGGAGCCACGCCGGCCGGGGGTCCATGGAGCTCGCTCTTACGTGGTCAGAGGGAACCTGAATATTGTCCTGGGAACCTTCTTGTCTCTGCTCTGTTTCGGGCTTTGCAGAAACTAAGTCGCTGGCTGGGGTGCGTCCAGGGTCGGGCCGCTGGGAGCCTGGGGGAGGACAGCTCGGGGGCCGAGGGCCGCCGTCTTCGCTCGCGGGGACTCTGACCGAGCCGTGTCTTTTGTCTTTTCTCTTCTCCTCTCTCCTCTCCCAGCCTCTCTCAGGGCTGGCGTCCGCCCCAGGCCCGGGGACCACCCCCAGGATGTCTGCTCTCCCCTGCGTGGCTCCTACAGGCCGTCCTCTTTAACCCTTTGCCAATATCCTAAAACACTCTCCCCATAGTGACGCTAAGCCCACCCCTGTACGCTCCGAAAGGTACAGTACACTCCTGCTTCCTTGTGGTGTGCTCGTTTTATTGTAGTTCATTTTATTTTATTTTTTTCATCCTCACCCGAAGGTATTTCTCCATTGATTTTTTTTTCAGGGAGAATGGAAGAGAGAGGGAGAGACAGAGAGAAACATTGATGTGAGAGAAACACATCGATGGGTTGCCTCCTGCACGCGCCCCGACCAGGGCCTGGGCCGGGGAGGAACCAGCCACCGAGGTCCCTGCCCTTGACTGACCAGAATCGAACCCGGGACCCTGAGGTCCACCGGCTGACGCTCTAGTTACTAAGTCAAGACCGGCTGGCGTGTGTGGTCATCATTTCATGGACTTCTTTTTGAGAGAGAGAGGAAGGGAGAGGGACAGTAACGTCAATCATGAGAGAGAATCACGGATCGGCTGCCTCCTGCACGCCCCCCACTGGGGATCCAGCCCGCAACCCGGGCCTGTGCCCCGACCGGAAATCGAACCCGTGACCTCCTGGTTTGTGAGTCGATGCTCAATCCCTGAGCCACACAGTGGTTGTCATGTTAAATAGCTTAGACCAGTGGCTCCCAATGTGGGGCACACGCCCCAGAGGGGGGCCACTTTGAAAATGCGTCGTTCACAGTGAATTTTTTGCATTTCTTACAGTTCTAGGGGCTGCATGTACGTATGGTGACATATCTATGCATCTCAGTCCTCTGTTATATCTTTTAAAACTTCATTTGCTATTTTTTCATGTCCCTTCACATTATTATTATTATTATTAACAATTCCTTAGTGAGTTCTTCCTCGGTTTGTCCGCTGTCCTTTTGCCCTTTTGTTTTTCTCTCCCACGGACGCCATGTTCTCTGGCAGCTTGTTTAGACCGAGTTCGTGGCCTTTTCGGCTTCCTCCATGTGAGGGGGAGCTCACTCTGTGAATAAGAAGAATTCTGTGTTGGGAGGCCGGGAGCGGAGGGCGATCGGGATGTTAGGGATGCTCGGGGGGCGTGGCCGGAACAAGGCGGGCGCCGCCGGCCTGGACTGGCCCCGGCCGCCCCGTCCTCGGGGTCCCTCACCTCTGGGCGCCCGCGTCCCCCAGGTGCTGATCCCGGTGTCGCTGTACGTGTCCATCGAGATCGTCAAGGTGTGCCAGGTGTACTTCATCCACCAGGACGCGGACCTGTACGACGAGGAGACCGACTCGCAGCTGCAGTGCCGGGCGCTGAACATCACCGAGGACCTGGGCCAGATCCGGTACGTCTTCTCCGACAAGACCGGCACGCTGACCGAGAACAAGATGGTCTTCCGGCGCTGCACCGTGTCGGGGATGGAGTACTCGCACGACGCCAACGGTGAGCCCCGGGTGGGGC
>NW_006283149.1:437216-438501 GCF_000327345.1 Myotis davidii
AGCCCCGTGCATGCCCGCCCGCACACGCACACACACACGCACACACACACGCACACACACGCATCCTTCCAGGGTTGCTGATTTCTGTTGGTTAATCCTCACCTGAGGATTCTCATTTTCCCGTGGATTTTTATTATTTTTTTATTTAGTTATAACCTCAGTTGAGGATATTTTTCCCCCATTGATTTCGAGAGAGAGTGGAAGGGAGAGGGAGAGACAGAGAGAAACACCCATGTGAGAGAGACACGTCGATGGGCTGCCTCCTGCATGCCCCCCCCGGACCGGGACCGGGATCGGAACTGGGAACCTGCTGCCGAGGTACGTGCCCTTGAGCGGAATCGAACCCGGGATGGTGTTTCTCTTTCTCCCTCTCCCTTCCTCTCTGAGATCAATAAAATATATTTAAAATATATACACATATATATATGTATGTATGTATTTTTTATTGCCCTGTCGGCGAGGCTCCGTGGTTGAGCATCAACCTACATACCAGGAGGTTGGACAAGGGACCTGTGCGTGGGTGACACTGCCCCCTGGTGGCGGGCGTCCTTAAAGGCTCTCCCTGGTGATGGGGTGAGTGGGGATGGAGCCCGCCTGGGCCTGAGCACCCCACGGCCTACAGGACCCGCCTCCCTGTGTGAGCCTCCGGCAGGACGGCCCCCGCTACTCAGAGGGCCAGGCCTTCCCAAGCTCCTGTCCCCCCGAGACTCCATGCCCACAAGGCTGCCCCTGGGTGGGGGGCTGTACGTGAACCCATCTCGGCCCCTGTGTGTGCCGGAAGGGATGGGGCCCTAGCCGGTGTGGGTCCCGGGTTCGATTCCAGTCCAGGGCACGGACCTCAGTTTCAGGCTCCACCCCCGGGGCCGGGCCCTGGTGGGGGCTCCAGCGGGAGGCCACCCATTGATGTGTCTCTCTCACATCGATGTCTCTGTCTTTTCCTCTCTTCCACTCTCCCTAATAAAATCAATGGAAATATATCCTCAGGTGAGGAATAAACCAACCAACAAACAAAAAGGATAGGACCCAAGGTTTGGCAGCCCACGGGCCTCATACCACCTCCCCACCCGCACCCCCGACCCCAGCCTTGCTCCCTGGGACCTTAGCACGCTCTGGGGATCGGTTTTCCCATCTGCGAAATGGGTTGAGAATCTCACCCGCATCCGGTTGGCGTGTAGGTGCGTCCTCCGCCCCTCGGAGGTGGCGAGGGCCCTGCAGACGCACTTCCACGCGCCCCCCCGGTCACCCCGTGGCCCTCTCCCCACAGCCCAGCGGCTGGCCCGGTACC
>NW_006283149.1:438516-446105 GCF_000327345.1 Myotis davidii
GGGACTCGGAGAGCCCGTGCCCAGAGGCGGCTCTCTGTCCCAGCGCGGCAGCATCGGCAGCCACCAGAGCGTCCGCCTGGTGCACCGGACCCAGAGCACCAGGTCGCACCGGCGCACGGGCAGCCGGGCCGAAGCCAGGAGGGCCAGCATGCTGTCCAAGCACACCGCCTTCAGCAGCCCCATGGTGAGCCCCGCCCCCTCGCCGCCCCGGCCCTCACCTCCGGGCCATCAGAGGCCTCTGTGTTTTGTGGTGGTGGTTCTAGGGCACCGACCTAGGTTGCGGGTTCAGTCCCCAGTCGGGGCAGGTACAGGGGGCAACCGGTCAAGGTCCTCTCACATCAGCGTCTCTCTCTCTCTCTCTCTCTCTCTCTCTCTCATCAATAAACATACCGCCCTGGCTGGTTTGGCTCAGTGGATAGAGCGTTGGCCTGCAGACCAAAGGGTCCCGGGTTCGATTCCCATCAAGGGCACGTACCTCGGTCGCAGGCTTGATCCCTGGCCCATCGGGGTGGGAGTGGGAGGCAACCAATCGGTGTTTCTCTCACATTGATGTCTCTCTCTCCTCCTCTCTCTCTCTGTCTCTTTCCTACCTTCCACTCGCTCTAAAAATCAATGGACGGGGGTTCATGGGGGGGGTGAGGACACATTTGTAATTCCTTAACTAATAAAGAATTTAAAGATAAAAAATAAAAATCAGTGGGAAAAATAGCTGAAGATTTTTTAAAAAAATGAAAGAAATCAGGGTGCCTTCGTCAACCACGCAGACACTTAGTAGGTCCCTGGGCCCGACCGGCGCTGAGTGGGTCCCTCGGCCTCTGGTCTCCTGCAGGAGAAGGACATCACGCCTGACCCCAAGCTGCTGGAGAAGGTGAGCGAGTGTGACCGGTGCCTGGCCGTCGCGAGGCACCAGCAGCACCCGCCCGCCCACCTCTCGCCCGAGCTGTCCGACGTCTTCGACTTCTTCATCGCCCTCACCATCTGCAACACCGTCGTGGTCACCGCCCCGGATCAGCCCAGGCAGAAGGCAAGTCCCGCCCCCGAGGCCCCCCGAGAGCCCGCGACCCCCTCCACCCCCAGGCGGCAGCCGTCGAGGATGGGGATCAGGGCGGGGATCAGGGGCCGAGTCGGCGGAGATAGGAGAGGCAGGGGCCCGACACGACGTCCCCCGAGTCCCAGGCTCCCAGCTCCATACAGGAGAGAGAACCAGACAGGCCGGGGACCGGGACTCGGGGACCAGGACTGGGGGGCGGGCCACCTGGCGTCCCCAGCCAGCTGAGCAGGTTGTCATTGGTTCAGAAAAGATTCTTCGGCGTTTGGGAATGTTATTTGCATATTTGAGGGTTTTTTAAAATATATCTTTATTGATTTCAGAGAGGGAGAGAGAGAGAAACATCTATGATGAGAGAATCACGGATCGGCTGCCTCCTGCACATCCCCCTACTGGGGATCCAGCCCGCAACCCGGGCCTGTGCCCTGACCGGGAATCGAACCATGACCTCCTGGTTCATAGGTCGATGCTCAGCCACTGAGCCACACCGGCCGGGCACATCTATATTTCTCTCTCTCTCTCTCTCTCTCCCCTCCCACTCTGAAAAGCAATAGAAAAATACCTCAGGTGAGGATTAACAAAAAGAAAAAGGAAAGAGGGATGTTGACTCTGGTTGCAACTTCCTCCAGTGTGCACCCGGAAATCCAGGAATCCGTCAGGAAGGACGGGCGTGCGGGTGGCCGCCTGGGCGGGGACCCCACCTCACCGTGGCCTCCTGCCCTCTCTCTTGCAGGTGAGAGTGAGGTTTGAGCAGCTCAAGTCCCCCGTGAAGACCCTAGAAGGTCTCCTCCGCCGGTTCTCGCCCAGCCGCCTGACGGATGGCACATCAGGAAGCTAAATGTATTAGTCTTCCAGGCTTCAGTGCCTGTTTCTGCTCTCATTTATCAAATTGCATTAAATTTGGGGAGACCATTTTGATATAAAAATAAATAAAAGTTATGTCGGTGGTTGTCCGGCACCCGCTCACCCAGGAGATCCAGGTCTACACCAAGGGCGCCGACTCGGTGGTCATGGACCTCCTGCTGCCCTGCTCCCCAGGTACCCGGTCCCGCTCCCCAGGTCTTCCGGCCCCTCCTCCCCTGGTCCCTCGGCCCCTCCGATGGCGATGGCGAGGGTGCATCCCCAGCCCCCCTCCTGAGATCCCCTGGCTCCTCCTCCCCAGGTCCCCCACTTGCTCACCCGCTTTTCTGCTCCCGCTCCAACCTAGATGACGCCAGGGGGAGGCATCAAAAAAAAATCCGCAGCAAGACCCAGAATTACCTCAACCTGTACGCGGTGGAGGGCCTGCGGACCCTGTGCATCGCCAAGAGGGTGAGTGGGGGCCGGCGGGTGTGGCTCAGCGGTTGAGCGTCCACCCGGGAACCAGGAGGTCAGGGTTCGATTCCCGGTCAGGGCACAAGCCCAAGTTGCGGGCTTCGGGTGCAGGAGGCGGCGGATCCAGGCTTCTCTCTCATCATGGATGTTTCTCTCTCTCGTTCCCTCCCCCTTCCTTTCTGAAATCAACACAAAATATATTTAGAAAAGAAAACAGATGCCCTGGCCGGTTTGGTTCAGTGGACAGAGCTTCGGCCTGGAGACTGAAGGGTCCCGGGTTCGATTCCCATCGCGGGCACCCCGCTCGGTTGCAGGCTCCCCGGCCCTGGTCCGATAGCATGCAGGAGGCAGCCAAGTGATGCGTCTCTCTCACATCGATGTTTCTCTCTCTGTGTCTCTCCCCCTCCCTTCCATGCTCTCCACACTGGAGGGGAAGATATCAAGTAACAAGAAAATAAGATAGAGACAAAAAAGAGAAATCTTTAATATGTATATATACATATATATACATCCTATATAATAAAGTGCCAACATGCTAATTAGACTGGACGGCGGAATGACCTTCCGGGCTGACCTTCCTGAACAACCAGGGGGCAGGGGGCGGGGCTGCAAGGGCTGAGCCCCTTGCAGGAATTTTGTGCATCGAGCCTCTAGTGTAAAATAGAAGAGGGTGAGTGGGGGCCACCATGTGTCCCCAGGGGCTCCATGAGGCACGCACTCAGCGGGTCCTGTCTCTGTCTGTCTGTCTGTCTCTCCCTCCCTGCCTCCCTCCCTCCCTCTCAGGTGCTGAGTAAGGAGGAGTACGCCTGCTGGCTGCAGAGCCACCTCGAGGCGGAATCCGCCGTGGACAACCGCGAGGAGCTCCTCTCTCAGTCGGCCATCCGCCTGGAGACCAATCTGCACCTTCTGGGTAATTACGCTCCCGCCCGGCCCGTTGCGTGGACCAGGGTGGTTCAGAGATGGTCGGGTGGGGCAGGCGATGTGCCCTCCGTTCTTGGTTACTGAACCTCCTGGCCCGACGTTTCTCTCTCTCTCTTTCTCTCTCTCTCTCTCTCCCTTCCTCTCTGGGAAACCAATAAAAAACATATTAAAGTGTTTTCTATTTTTATTTGTTTATTTGTAGATACTTTTACTGATTTCAGAGAGGAAAGGAGAGGGAGAGGGAGAGGAACATCCATGATGAGAGAGAATCATGGCTCGGCCGCTCCCTGCACGACCCCCACTGGGGATGGAGCCCGCAACCCAGACCTGTGCCCTGGCCGGGAATCGAACCCTGACCTCCTGGTTCCTAGGTCTCCCTCTTTGAAATCAATAAAAAATATTTTTTTAAAAAGTGAAAAATACGGGTGGAAGTCAGCTGCGCATTTGGGAGAGCTGGAGACGCTTGGGTGTGGGCTCAGAGGCTCCAGGTGCATGGGCCTCAGGGACCCCCTGCCTCGACCCTCCCCACCCGGGGCAGCCTCCCCCCGGAGCTCAGCACGATGCCACCGCCCGGAGCCTCCTCTTTCCAGCAGCTGAGACCACCGGCCGCTGCCCTGGGCGTCTGCCTGGCCCTGGGTTCCGTTTCGGGCGCTTAGTAGGAGCTTGTCACTGCCTCCCAGTTACCCCTGCTCCCCTCAGCTGTGTGAGCAGTCCACGCCAGGGAACGTGCCCACCGCCGTCCTGGCCTGCCCGCTCCTCTGCGTGTGCGCGGCCGCACCAGGCCGACCCTCGACAGCTCCCAGTCTGCAGGCCCCTCAGTGTGGCTTCTCGCCCCATCGGGGTCTGGGGACGGACGGGGACAAGGGCCTTGCTCACCTGTGAGCCCTGTCTCTGTCGGACCAGGTGCCACTGGGGTCGAAGACCGCCTGCAGGACGGCGTTCCCGAAACCATCGCCAAACTGCGCCAGGCGGGCCTGCAGATCTGGGTTCTCACCGGCGACAAGCAGGAGACGGCCGTGAACATCGCCTACGCCTGCAAGCTGCTGGACCAGGACGAGGAGGTCATCACCCTCAACGCCGACTCCCAGGTGGGTGCCAGGTGCCTGGGCCTCAGAGACACCCGGCCCCGACCGGACCCTCCCCCGGGGCAGCCTCCCACCGGGGGCCTCAACCTGGAGCTCAGCACGATGCCACTGCCTGGAGCCTCCTTTTTCCAGCAGCTGACGAGACCAGCCGCTGCCCTGGGCCCCTGCTTGCACCTGGCGCTTAGTAGGAGCTTAGTAGGTTCCGTTTCTGGCGCTTAGTAGGCGCTTGTCACTGCCTTGGAACAGGTGGCACTCACCACGGTCTCTTAGCTTCAAAGGAACACATCTGGATTTCTTTCTTTTCTTTTTTTTTTAAATCCTCACCTGAGAATATGTTTGTGGGGTTTTGTGGTTTTTTTTTTAATATATTTGTATTGATTTCAGAGAGGAAGTGAGAAAAGAGAGAGAGAGAGAGAGAGAGAGAGAGCGCGCGCAAAACATCAATGATGAGCCCTAGCCGGTTTGGCTCAGTGGATAGAGCGTCAGCCCATAGACTGAAGGGTCCTGGGTTCAATTCCGGTCAAGGGCACATACCTTGGTTGCAGGTTCCCCGGCCCTGGTCTCGGGGTACGTGTAAGAGGCAACCAATCCAGGGGTCTCTCTCACATCGATGTTTCTCTCTGTCTCTCCCTCTCTCTCCACTCTTTCTAAAAATCAATGGGAAATTATCCTCGGGTGAGAATTAACAACAATAAAAAAGAAAATAACATGAATGCTGAGAGAGAATCATGGTTCAGCTGCCTCCTACGCGCCCCCTACTGGGGATGGAGCCCGCAACCCGGGCCTGTGCCCTGACCAGAATGACCTCCTGGATCATAGGTCGATGCTCAATCACTGAGCCACGCCAGCCAGGCTCCGAGATGTTTTTATTAATTTCAGAGAGAGAGAGAGACATCGATTGGTTGCCACCTGCACCAGGGCCAGGGGCAGAACCTGCAACCGAGCCATGTGCCCTTGACTGGGAATCGAACCCGAGACCCTTCAGGTTGAAGACTGACACTCTGTCCACTGAGCTAAACTGACCAGGGCCAATTTGACATTTTCAAAAGGTGGAAACGCCTTGAAGCATCTCAGCATTCATGTCACAGTGGGAATTACAACTCACCTCCCCATTCTTTCCACATTGTTCCTGTAAATACAGACTCTGACTAATAATGACGCTTGTAAGTAAACACCCTGTTTGTATAAGAATCCTAGGAACTAAATTTACAAGATATGAACTCTGACCTTCCAGTTCTGTGGAGATTTGCTGACCTTCAACCTTAGGACCCGGAGGACAAAGTCTAGAATGATGCACATGAGACTAACACATGACCACTTGCAAGATCCTTATCAGCCCCTGCCTGAGCCTGGTGATCGACGGGAGGAGCCTGGCGTACGCCCTGGAGAGGAGCCTGGAGGACAAGTTCCTCTTCCTGGCCAAGCAGTGCCGCTCCGTCCTGTGCTGCCGCTCGACGCCGCTGCAGAAGAGCATGGTGGTGCGGCTGGTGCGCAGCAAGCTCAAGGCCATGACCCTGGCCATCGGTGAGCGCGGGCCGGCCGGCGGCTCTCTCTCCTTTCAATAATTCCCTGTTGTTGGAAGTATCACCGTTGTTCCCTTTTTCCCCCGCCCCAGGCCCTCACCGCCCTACTGTCTGTGTCCGTGGGTCATGCAGAGCTGCACACAGGGTCTTTGGTTCATCACCTCCCTCCCCCGTCTTCCCTCCGAGATCCCGCACTCTGTCCCATGCGTCTGTGTCTCTGCATCCACTCCGTTCGTCAGTTTATTTTGTTACTTCGATGCCACCTATGAGTGAGATCATGGGATGCCTGCCTTTCGCTGACTGGCTTATGTCACTTAGCGTGACCCTCTCAGGGCCCCTCCATGCTGTCTCAAGGACTAAGAGGCCCTCCTTTTTCACGGCTGCATAGTATTCCCTGGTGCCCATGAACCACAGCTTTTTTACCCACATGCCTGCGGATGGGCACCCGGGCTGTTTCCCGATCTGAGCTGTTGGAAATTGTGCAGCTATGAGCGTAGGGGCGTATGTCCTTTCTGAGTGGTGTTTGGGGTTTCTTAGGATAGAGTCCTAGAGGTGGGGTCACTGGGTCAGATGGCAGTTCCAGTTTTAGTTTTTTGAGGAAGCTCCACACTGTTCTCCACAGCGGCTGCCCCCGATGGCATTCCCACCAGCAGTGCAGGCGGGTTCCCTCCTCCACGTCCCCCAGCGCTTGTCGTGTGTTGATTTGTTGACGCAGCCGCTCTGACGGGTGTGAGGCGATCCCTCCTTGTCGTTTCAGTTTGCGTCTCTCTGAGGATCGGGGACTCTGAGCATTCTTTCGTGTGTCTCTTGGCCGTCTGTATGGTCACTTTGGAGAAGTGTCTAGTTAGGGCCTTTGCCCATTTTTAAATCGGATCGTTGGTCTTCCTCTTGTTAAGTTGTCTGAGTTCCTCGGCCAGAATCGAACCCGGGACCCTTGGGTCTGCAGGCTGACACTCTCCCCACTAAGCCGAGCCAGCCAGGGTGGGCCTGTCGCTTGCACCTGCTTCCTCTCGTCGCTTCCTGAACCCCCCACTCCCCCACATTGCACCATAACATGGCACAGTGCTTCCTGCCCAACCTCTTTTTACCGTTTATAAAATCGTACCCAGTGCGACCCGGCCGGCGTGGCTCAGTGGCTGAGCGTCGACCTAGGAACCAGGAGGTCACGGTTCGATTCCCAGTTGGGACACAGGCCCGGGTTGCGGGCTCGATCCCCAGTGTGGGGCGTGCAGGAGGCAGCTGGTCCATGATTCTCTCTCATCATGGATGCTTCTACCTTTCTCTCCCTCTCCCTTCCTTCCTCTCTAAAACCAATATATATATTTTTAAAGCCCTAGCTGGTGTGCTCAGTGGATAGAGCATCGGCCTGTGGACCAAAGGGTCCCGGGTTCTATTCCGGTCAAGGGCACCTGCCTGGGTCGCAGGCTCCTCCCCGGCCCGGGCCCTGGTCCCGGCACCTGCAGGCGGCCACCAATGGATGTGTCTCTCTCACATCGATGTCTCTGCCTTGCCCTCTCTCTTCCACTCTCCCTAAAAATCAGTGGAAAAAGACCCTTGGGTGAGGATTAACCAGAAAAAAAGAAAGAAAAGAAAAGAAAAACCTAGAACAGGCCGTGGGGTCTCAGAGGGAAGACAGAGGCAGGTGGGTGGGTGGGAAGGGACCGTCACAGACCTCGCGTGCATGTAGGCACCACCCGT
>NW_006283149.1:446423-449305 GCF_000327345.1 Myotis davidii
GGGGAGCGGGGGGGGAGAAGGGAGACATCTGTCACACTTGAAACAATAAAGATTCGAGAGAAAGAAAACAATATAGAATCCAAAGGGCAGGCGGCGACCCCGGAGAACATTAGCTCGTGTCTGTGGCCGCCCGGGGTGAGTCACCGAGAACATTGTTGTCCATCACCCCTCGTTGCGGAGGGGACGTTCTGGGAAAAGCTGCCAGGGATGTTATTGCTTCGTAGAATTTCAATTCTGCACAGTCTGACTCACCGCCCACGTCGGGCCCAGAGCAATAAAGGATCGGGGGGTGCGGGGGGAGGAGGAGGGAGGAGGGAGGAGGGAGGGGGAAAATTCCAGGGCAGAGTCCTCGTGTGGATGCGGATGAGTCACCCACCCCCTGCACGTCGTGGTGTGTCTGCCCTCTTGGCGCATTCGAAACGCGTTACTGCCGCGTGATGGGGGCCTGGGCGTCCTGTTCCGAGAGCAGGGGCCGCGTCTCCCCTTGCCTCCCCCCCGACCCCCCGAGAGCTCTAACCTAGGCCTGGTGTGGCTAAACATTTTCTCTTCTTTTTTTTTCTCATATAAAATATATGTTTTTCCTTGTATCTATATGTATATGGTCTTTTAATGTATTTTTATTGATTTCAGAGAGGAAGGGAGAGGGAGAGAGAATCAGAAACATCCGTGATAGAGAATCGAGCTTGGATCGGCCGCCTCCTGCACACACACACACACACACACACACACACAGGGGACCGAGCTGCAACTCCCCCTGGGCATGTGTCCTTGACTGGAATTGAACCCGGGACCCTTCAGGCTGCAGGCCGATGCTCTATCCCCTGAGCCAAACCAGCCAAGGCTATATATATAATTTTAAATTGATTTTAGAGAGAGAAGGGAGAAGGAGAGGAGGGATAAACAGATAGAAACATCCAACAGCTGCCCCCCTGTGGGCCCCACACTGCGGATGGGTTCTCGCGGGGAATCGAACCGGTGACCTCTTGTTTCACGGGTCGATGCTCAACTGCTGAGCCACGCCGGCCGGCCAGGCAGAGGCTAAACATTCCCCGTCAGCAGCTTGACTGGAGGAGCAGCAGGGCTCCTTGGGGGGACTGTCAGGGGGCGGGCGGGGGGCAGAGGTGAGCACGGAGGCAGCCCGTGCGCACACAGATCTCAACCTTTTCCTGGGCAGAACACACCCCTCCTGCACCCCATGCGGGAAGCGCCCGCGTGAGTATGAATTGGAGTCTCCTGTCCGTGCGATAATGACTGGACCCGGCGCCCGGCCGGCATGGCTCAGGGGTGGAGCTTCGACCCGTGAACCTGGAGGTCACAGGTTCGATTCCCGGGCAGGGCACGTGCCCGGGGTGTAGGCTCCATCCCCAGTAGGAGGCAGGCAGTCCATGATTCTCTCTCATCATGGATGTTTCTCTCTCTGTCCCTCTCCCTTCCGCTCCCTCTCAAATCAATAAAAACATATTTAAAAAGAAAAAAGTAAATAACAGATTGGACCATTTCAGGAAATAATTATGATGAAGAGGGAGCATCTTTCACGGGGCCGGACACCCTGTTGAGGGCACTGTAGGTGCCGGAGGCAGCTGTGCAGAGTGCACACTAAATGAAAAGGTGGCCACAGCCACCTTTTATATTTATATTTTGATTGATTGATTGATTGATTGATTTCAGAGAGGAAGGGAGAGGGAGAGAGAGATAGAAACATCCATGAAGAGAGAGAATCATGGATTGACTGCCTCCTGCACGCCCTCTAATGGGGATTGAGCCCGCAACCCAGGCATGTGCCCTTGACCGGAATCGAACCCGGGACCCTTTGGTCCGCAGGCCGACGCTCTATCCACTGAGCCACACCGGCCAGGGCCCCGCCGGCTTTCTGACACACCTCTGGGTGCGGCTGGCGGTTCAGACCTGGCACGGTGGTTGCTCTGACCTCCGACGGCCTGACTCAGTCCTCCCAGGGCCGATCCCCGCTCCTCCCGGGACCTTTCGTGGGGCTCGGGCCTGTGGGGACCCCCTCGCAGCCGATTTGCTTCTGGGCCTCTCGACTCAGACGGTCCCTCCTGCCTGTGCCGCTTGTAGGAGACGGAGCCAATGATGTCAGCATGATCCAGATGGCCGACGTGGGCGTGGGCATCTCCGGCCAGGAGGGCATGCAGGTAAGACCCCCCGGGGCTGTCCCCGGCGACCGGGGGGCTCACGGTCCCCTCACGCCTTCCCGGGGGGGCGGGCCTCTGGGCGACAGACCTGAAGGGTCGGCCTTCCACACAGCTCATGATGGATGGCCTGCTGGTGGGGCCCTACGAGAGGCAACTATTGATGCTCGCACACGGATGTTTCTACCCGTCTCTCCCTCTCCCTTCGTCTCTGAAATCAATAAAAAAAATTTTTTTTTAACTTAAAAAAGATACCCCTGAAATAGCCCTGGCCAGTTTGGCTCAGTGGATAGAGCGTTAGCTCGCAGACTGAAGGGTCCCGGGTTCGATTCTGGTCAAGGACACAGGCCCGGGTTGCGGGCTCGATCCCCAGTGTGGGGCGTGCAGGAGGCAGCCGATCCATGATTCTCTCTCATCATGGATGTTTCTCTCTCCCTCTCCCTCTCCCTTCCTCTCTGAAATCAAAAGAAATCTGTTTAAAAGAACAAACAAACGATACCCCTGAACCAGAGTCCTTGTTGAGATAGAATTTTTCTTTTTTCTTTTTTTTAACTTTTTTAAATATATTTTATTGATTTTTTTACAGAGAGGAAGGGAGAGGGATAGAGAGTTAGAAACATCGATGAGAGAGAAACATCGATCAGCTGCCTCCTGCACACCCCCCACTGGGGATGTGCCCGCAACCAAGGTACGTGCCCTTGACCGGAATCGAACCCGGGACCCTTCAGTCTG
>NW_006283149.1:459038-459891 GCF_000327345.1 Myotis davidii
TCAGCTGCCTCCTGCACACCCCCCACTGGGGATGTGCCCGCAACCAAGGTACGTGCCCTTGACCGGAATCGAACCCGGGACCCTTCAGTCTGCAGGCCGACACTCTATCCACTGAGCCACACCGGCCAGGGCTGGAATTTTTCTTTAATCGAAGGCGATCACGAGAGAGATGAGAGTCAAGGAGGCCTGGCTGTCTGCACGCACACACACACGTGCAGCACTGGGCTCCTCTGCCTGGAGCTGCCCTGGACGTGGGGGGCTGAGACGGCTGTGGGCGGGGCGAGGAGCCGCCCGTCACGCAGGTCCTCTCCCCCCCAAGGCAGTGATGGCCAGCGACTTTGCGGTGCCTCGGTTCCGCTACCTCGAGAGGCTGCTGATCGTGCACGGACACTGGTGTTACTCCCGGCTGGCCAACATGGTGCTGTACTTCTTCTACAAAAACACGGTAGGTGTGGGCCCCACTGGTCTCCGCGTGTGGGGGTGAAAGGGCCGCCCTGGGCCCCGCCGGCGTGGCTCCGTGGCTGAGCGTGGTCCCTGCACCAGGAGGTCAGCGTTCGATCCCCGGTCAGGGCACAGGCCTGGGTTGCGGGCTCAATCCCCAACGGGGGCGTGCAGGAGGCAGCCGATCCATAATTTTCTCTCATCATTGACATTTCTTTTTTTTTTAATATATATTTTATTGATTTTTTTTACAGAGAGGAAGTCTCAGATCAATAAAAACATATTTAAAATACGTGGTGGGTGAGGAGAGATTAACCAAAGGATATGTGTACATATACGCATAACCCATGGGCACAGACAATAGGGGGGGATGAAGGCCAGGGTGGTGGGGGCAGGGGTGAGCTAGAAAGAA
>NW_006283149.1:460127-460628 GCF_000327345.1 Myotis davidii
TGTCATACTTCCGAAAATAAAGATTTTTTAAAAAACATACATATTTTAAACATATTTTATTGATTTCAGAGAGGAAGGGGAGGGGGAGAGAGAGAGAAACATCAGTGATGAGAGAGTACCATGGGTCGGCTGCCTCCTGCAGGGACCCTGCTGGGGATCGAGCCCGGGAATCGAACCGTGACCTCACTGGTTCATAGGTTGGTGCCAAACCACTGAGCAACACTGGCTGGACTTAAAAACCTATGTTAAAGGCATAAAAGGACCTGAGATTCCCAGTCAAGAGGACTTGCTTGGGTGGCAGGTTCGGTCCCCGGCCCCCGTCAGGGTGCGTGCGGGAGGCAGCCAGTGGATGTGTCTCTCTCATGATTGATGTTTCTCTCTCTCTCTCTCTCTCTCCCTTTCACTGTCTTAATGTGCGGGAAAAGATACCCTCAGGTGAGGATTGACAAGAACAAATGTGCCAGGCAGCGGGGCAGGCCCCCGGCGGCTCAGTTGCTGCTA
>NW_006283149.1:461025-468245 GCF_000327345.1 Myotis davidii
CGTGGAGAAGGGGAGAGCCGCGGTCACACATGGGGTTGAAACGGGACCTGGAGGATGTGTGTCCGAAGAGCTCACATGGACACAGACGATTGCCCAGCCGGGGTGGCTCGGGTTGAGCACCGACCTGGGAACCGGGAGGTCAGGGTGCGATTCCCGGTCAGAACCAGCGCTTGATCCGCTCGAGGAGTTCAAGGATGAGAAATTCATTAGTTTTACAAACACGTTGGCGCTCCTTTCCAAGAAAGAGAGGAGGCGTTGCCATGGCAACAGCGGTGGAGAAAGACCGCGTTGGGTACCACGGGGACGCAGAAGAAAGGGAGAGAGAGAGAGAAAAAAAAACCACCCACTCAATTATCCTAATACTTTTTTTCTCAGGCAGGAGGTAGCCGGTCCACGATTCTCTCCCCTCATGGATGTTCCTACCTCTCTCTCTCCCTCTCCCTTCCTCTCTGAAATCAATAAAAAATTATATTTTTTTTATTAATTCTCACCTGAGGATATTTTTGCTTTGACTTTTAGAGAGAGTGGAAAAGAGGGAGATGGAGAGAGAGAGAGAGAGAGAGAGAGAAACATCAATTTGAGAGCGAAACAACGATGTGAGAAAGACATATGGAGCCAGAACCGAGGCACATGCCCTTGGCCGGGATGGAACCTGTGATCCTTCAGTCCGTGGCCGGATGGTGAGCCACGTCAGTTAGGGCAATAAAAACATTTAAAAAATAGTAATAATAAACCCAGGCCCTAGCTGGTTCGGCTCAATGGCTAGAGCATCGGCCTGCGGACCAAAGGGTCCCGGGTTCAAGTCCGGTCAAGGGCACACGTACCTCGGTGGCAGGCTCCTCCCCGGCCCGGGCTCCCTGGTCGAGGCGCGTGCAGGAGGCAGCCCATCGAAGTGCTTCTCTCACATCGACGTCTCCCTCTGTCTCTCCCTCTCTCTTCCGCGCTCTCTCAAAATCAGTGGGGAAATATCCTCGGGTGAGGATTAACAACAACCAGGACAAAGCAGGTCCAGCGGACAGTTTGTGCCAGGCCCGTCGCCAGGGCCCAAGAATAAAAAAAGTTAAAAATCTTTTCGGCCCTGGCCGGTGTGGGTCAGTGGGTAGAGCGTCAGCCTGTGGACTGAAGGGTCCCGGGTTCGATTCCGGTCGAGGGCATGTACCTTGGCTGCGGGCACATCCCCGTGGGGGGCGTGCAGGAGGCGGCTGATCGATGTTTCTCTCTCATCGATGTTTCTAACTCTCCCTCTCCCTTCCTCTCTGTAAAAAATCAATAAAATATATTTTTGAAAATAATTTTTTTTCCGTCGCTGCCGTCACACGCGGCGAAACCCTCAGGCCCCGTGGAGGGCACGGCCCCGGCGTCTCTGACCGGCCTGCCCCCTTCTCCCCGTCTCCCTTCCAGATGTTCGTGGGCCTCCTGTTCTGGTTCCAGTTCTTCTGCGGCTTCTCGGCCTCGGCCATGATCGACCAGTGGTACCTGATCTTCTTCAACCTCCTCTTCTCCTCGCTCCCCCAGCTGGTGACGGGGGTGCTGGACAAGGACGTGCCGGCCGAGGCGCTGCTGGCCCAGCCCCAGCTGTACCGCAGCGGCCAGAACATGGAGGTGAGGCCCCCTCCCGCCCTGTCCGCTCCCGGCCTGGAAAGGGCAGGTCCCCAGGGACCCGTTGTAGAGTCAGCCCTGGCCGGTGTGGCTCGGTGGTTCAGCTGCATCCTGTGCGCCCAGAGGTCGCCGGTTCGATTCCTGGTCAGGGCACGTGCTCGGGGTGTGTGCTCGATCCCCAGTAGGGGGCGTGCAGGAGGCAGCGGATCCAGGATTCCCTCTCATCATGGATGTTTCTCTCTCTGTCCCTTTCCCTTCCTCTCTGAAATCCATAAAAATATATTTCAAATAATAAAAATAAAAACTTTAAAAATATTCTAGAGGCTGGCCCTAGCCAGTTTGGCTCAGCGGACAGAGCGTTGGCCTGTGGACTGAAGGGTCCTGGGTTCGATTCCGGTCAAGGGCACATGCCCGGGTTGCGGGCTCGATCCCCAGTAGGGGGCGTGCAGGAGGCAGCCGATCCATGATTCCCTCTCATCAGGGGTGCTCCTGTCTCTCGCTCTCCCTCTCCCCTCCTCTCTGACATCCATAAACATATATTTTAAAACAATGGATAATGGGGCGAAAACCAACTCCACCCCAGGCAGCAGGAGCCGGAGGGAAGCCTGCTTGGAATCTAAATCACGGGCCCTGTGGTAGCGGCCGCCTGAGCAGGGATTTTCTTTGCTTTTTCATTTTTCTCTCTCAAACAAGCCTCCAGAAATGTGACTTACTTTGCACGGGGAATTAACAAGACGACGAGCGCATAGGGAAACCGTTGAAAGGACACGCGAACACAAACAGATGTAAACAGTGATAAATAGACTGCGAGGATTGGCAGGCTAATTACCAGCTCCCCCTGCCAGCGATGAGCGTGAGCCCTCCACGTTCGCTCCTCAGCTGGCTGGGATGGTTCTGTGTGTGCCTTCGTCTCCGAGTCAGAGTTACTCTGGGTGTGCAATAGTCTCCGAGTCAGAGTTACTCTGTGTGTGCAATAGTCTCCGAGTCAGAGTTACTCTGTGTGTGCAATAGTCTCCGAGTCAGAGTTATTCTGTGTGTGCAATAGTCTCCGAGTCAGAGTTATTCTGTGTGTGCAATAGTCTCCGAGTCAGAGTTACTCTGTGTGTGCAATAGTCTCCGAGTCAGAGTTACTCTGTGTGTGCAATAGTCTCCGAGTCAGAGTTATTCTGTGTGTGCAATAGTCTCCGAGTCAGAGTTATTCTGTGTGTGCAATAGTCTCCAAGTCAGTTACTCTGTGTGCAATAGTCTCCATGTCACAGTTATTCTGTGTGTGCAATAGTCTCCGAGTCAGAGTTACTCTATGTGTGCAACAGTCTCCGAGTCAGAGTTATTCTGTGTGTGCAATAGTCTCCGAGTCAGAGTTACTCTATGTGTGCAACAGTCTCCGAGTCAGAGTTATTCTGTGTGTGCAATAGTCTCCGAGTCAGAGTTACTCTATGTGTGCAACAGTCTCCGAGTCAGAGTTATTCTGTGTGTGCAATAGTCTCCGAGTCAGAGTTACTCTATGTGTGCAACAGTCTCCGAGTCAGAGTTATTCTGTGTGTGCAATAGTCTCCGAGTCAGAGTTACTCTATGTGTGCAACAGTCTCCGAGTCAGAGTTATTCTGTGTGTGCAATAGTCTCCGAGTCAGAGTTACTCTATGTGTGCAACAGTCTCCGAGTCAGAGTTATTCTGTGTGTGCAATAGTCTCCGAGTCAGAGTTACTCTATGTGTGCAACAGTCTCCGAGTCAGAGTTATTCTGTGTGTGCAATAGTCTCCGAGTCAGAGTTACTCTATGTGTGCAACAGTCTCCGAGTCAGAGTTATTCTGTGTGTGCAATAGTCTCCGAGTCAGAGTTACTCTATGTGTGCAACAGTCTCCGAGTCAGAGTTATTCTGTGTGTGCAATAGTCTCCGAGTCAGAGTTACTCTATGTGTGCAACAGTCTCCGAGTCAGAGTTATTCTGTGTGTGCAATAGTCTCCGAGTCAGAGTTACTCTATGTGTGCAACAGTCTCCGAGTCAGAGTTATTCTGTGTGTGCAATAGTCTCCGAGTCAGAGTTACTCTATGTGTGCAACAGTCTCCGAGTCAGAGTTATTCTGTGTGTGCAATAGTCTCCGAGTCAGAGTTACTCTATGTGTGCAACAGTCTCCGAGTCAGAGTTATTCTGTGTGTGCAATAGTCTCCGAGTCAGAGTTACTCTATGTGTGCAACAGTCTCCGAGTCAGAGTTATTCTGTGTGTGCAATAGTCTCCGAGTCAGAGTTACTCTATGTGTGCAACAGTCTCCGAGTCAGAGTTATTCTGTGTGTGCAATAGTCTCCGAGTCAGAGTTACTCTATGTGTGCAACAGTCTCCGAGTCAGAGTTATTCTGTGTGTGCAATAGTCTCCGAGTCAGAGTTACTCTATGTGTGCAACAGTCTCCGAGTCAGAGTTATTCTGTGTGTGCAATAGTCTCCGAGTCAGAGTTACTCTATGTGTGCAACAGTCTCCGAGTCAGAGTTATTCTGTGTGTGCAATAGTCTCCGAGTCAGAGTTACTCTATGTGTGCAACAGTCTCCGAGTCAGAGTTATTCTGTGTGTGCAATAGTCTCCGAGTCAGAGTTACTCTATGTGTGCAACAGTCTCCGAGTCAGAGTTATTCTGTGTGTGCAATAGTCTCCGAGTCAGAGTTACTCTATGTGTGCAACAGTCTCCGAGTCAGAGTTATTCTGTGTGTGCAATAGTCTCCGAGTCAGAGTTACTCTATGTGTGCAACAGTCTCCGAGTCAGAGTTATTCTGTGTGTGCAATAGTCTCCGAGTCAGAGTTACTCTATGTGTGCAACAGTCTCCGAGTCAGAGTTATTCTGTGTGTGCAATAGTCTCCGAGTCAGAGTTACTCTATGTGTGCAACAGTCTCCGAGTCAGAGTTATTCTGTGTGTGCAATAGTCTCCGAGTCAGAGTTACTCTATGTGTGCAACAGTCTCCGAGTCAGAGTTATTCTGTGTGTGCAATAGTCTCCGAGTCAGAGTTACTCTATGTGTGCAACAGTCTCCGAGTCAGAGTTATTCTGTGTGTGCAATAGTCTCCGAGTCAGAGTTACTCTATGTGTGCAACAGTCTCCGAGTCAGAGTTATTCTGTGTGTGCAATAGTCTCCGAGTCAGAGTTACTCTATGTGTGCAACAGTCTCCGAGTCAGAGTTATTCTGTGTGTGCAATAGTCTCCGAGTCAGAGTTACTCTATGTGTGCAACAGTCTCCGAGTCAGAGTTATTCTGTGTGTGCAATAGTCTCCGAGTCAGAGTTACTCTATGTGTGCAACAGTCTCCGAGTCAGAGTTATTCTGTGTGTGCAATAGTCTCCGAGTCAGAGTTACTCTATGTGTGCAACAGTCTCCGAGTCAGAGTTATTCTGTGTGTGCAATAGTCTCCGAGTCAGAGTTACTCTATGTGTGCAACAGTCTCCGAGTCAGAGTTATTCTGTGTGTGCAATAGTCTCCGAGTCAGAGTTACTCTATGTGTGCAACAGTCTCCGAGTCAGAGTTATTCTGTGTGTGCAATAGTCTCCGAGTCAGAGTTACTCTATGTGTGCAACAGTCTCCGAGTCAGAGTTATTCTGTGTGTGCAATAGTCTCCGAGTCAGAGTTACTCTATGTGTGCAACAGTCTCCGAGTCAGAGTTATTCTGTGTGTGCAATAGTCTCCGAGTCAGAGTTACTCTATGTGTGCAACAGTCTCCGAGTCAGAGTTATTCTGTGTGTGCAATAGTCTCCGAGTCAGAGTTACTCTATGTGTGCAATAGTCTCCGAGTCAGAGTTATTCTGTGTGTGCAATAGTCTCCGTGTCAGAGTTACTCTGTGTGTGCAGTAGTCTCCGAGTCAGATTGGCTGGTGTCACTCAGTGGCTGTTGACCCACGAACCTGGAGGTCACGGTTTGATTCCCAGTCCTGGCACACGCCCAGGTTACGGGGACGACCCCTAGAGAGTGGCGTGCAGGAGGCAGCCGATCCATCATTCTCTTCCATCTGTGATATTTCTCTCTCTCTTTCTCGCTCCCTCTCCCTTCCTCTCTGAAATCAATTTTTAAAATATGAACAGCTAAAAAGAGCTGAGCACGCCTTTCCCTGTAACCAGCCCGCCCTTGCCCCTGTGTCCCAGGAGTACCGGCCCCGTACCTTCTGGTGGAACATGGCGGACGCCGCCTTCCAGAGCCTGGTCTGTTTCTTCATTCCTTACCTGGTAAGCTGGCCCCAGCCCCGGCTTCCCCTCAGCTCCCTCTGGCAGTTCCCACCCACCCCCACCCAAACCAAGACCTGGGTGAGCGTTGCGGGCGGGCCCGTGGGATCTAGAAGGTTGTGTGTGTGTGTGTGTGCGTGTGTGTGTGTGTGTGTGTGTTTTATAATATATATTTTTAGGGAGAGGGAGAGAGAGAGAAACATCCATGATGAGAGAGAATCATGGACCAGCTGCCTCCTGCACACCCCCTACTGGGGATCGAGCCCACAACCCCAGGCATGAGCCCTGACCAGGAATAGAACCGTGACCTCCTGGTTCAAAGGTATTTTTTGTGGGGGCGGGGGGGTTAAAATGCATTTTTATTGATTTCAGAGAGGAAGGGAGAGGGAGAGAGAGAGCGAGAAACATCCATGATGAGAGAGAATCACGGATCGGCCGCCTCCTGCAGGCCCCCCAATGGGGATCGAACCCTGAACCCTTCATTCCGCAGACCGATGCCCCCGGGGCCGGTCACACCTTGAATGAACTCGCCCCCAAGGCCAGACCAAGTGATTTCTCGGGCTGCAGGTTCCCCACCCCCAGCTCAGGGGCGACCAGCGCCCTGTTGCTGAACCCACGGCCCCTCCTCTCTCCTCCCACCCCCACCCAGACCTGGCTCAACTGGACGGCTTGCGGCTTCAGCGCCCTGTTGTTCTTCACGGTGGCTTTCGTCTACAACGGCTCCTGTGCGACCTGCTACCCTCCGTCCAACCCGTACTGGACGATGCAGACGCTGACGGGCGACCCCCTGTTCTACCTGACCTGTCTCATCGCGCCCATCACTGCCCTGCTGCCCAGGTGGGTGCCGGGGACGCTGCCCTGCCCCCCACCCCCAGTCCTCCCTGAGCTCTGGGGCCATTTTTTATTGTTTATTAGGGTTATTATTTTAAATTCTTTATTGTTGAAGGTGTGTTTCATGTGTTCCCTCTGCCCCATGAGCCCCCACCCCCACCCCATGCCTTCAGCACCCTGCTGTCTGTGTCCGTGGCTTATGCGTATATGCACACAAGGTCTTACTGATGTCAGGGAGGGAGGGGGAGAGGGAGAAACATCCGTGATGAGAGAGGATCGTGGATCGGCTGCCTCCTGCACGCCACACACTGGGGATCGAGCCCGCAACCTGGGCCTGTGCCCTGACCGGGAATCGAACCGGGACCTCCTGGTTCACTGGTCGATGCTCAACCCCTTAGCCACACTGGCTGGGCGTGGGACCATTTTCTTTTTATTGATTTTGAGAGAGAGAGAGAGAGAGAGAGAGAGAGGTTTCCATTGGTTGCCTCCCAAATGCCCCAACCGGGGATTGAACCTGCAACCTAGGTATGTGCCCTGACTGGGAATTCAACCTGCAGCCTTTTGCGTCCGGAACTGACGATGCTCCAACTGACAC
>NW_006283149.1:469032-469849 GCF_000327345.1 Myotis davidii
GGGCCGCCGACTACTTCTAGGGCCCGACCTGGCCCTGGGCTGCAGGAGGCCGTGGGGGCCGGACGGGGGGGAGGGGAGAGGGGAGGGGTGGCGGAAACCTCCACCTGACCCTTTTTTTATATATAACATAGATGTTCGTATTATTTATGTTTATTGTTTGCACAGAAGAGGTCTAGGAAGATGTATTTTATATGCGTCCCAGGCTCGCGCCGGGAACGAGAGGTACCCAGAGAACCGAGGAAAAGTTTATTTTTTCAGAGCCCCAAGTAAAGAGCCCGTTGAGGGAGCCAGAAGTCCGAGCGTTAAGGTAGATAAACGTTTTCACGAAGAGCGACCCTCGGTGTATGTCCGTCTCATTCATTTCGTACGAAGACGCGGCGTGAGTGGTGTGGTTCTGCAGGCGTGGCCCTGGGGGCTTCCACCATGTGTGACCGTGTGCGTATGTGTGCGTGTGTGTGTGTGGTTGTGTGTGCGTGCGTACGAGAGCGGTGATCCCGGGAGGCGTGGACGGCGGGGAGGGGAGGTGACGGGGCCAGGACACGATCCCGGCGGCCGGTCCCCCACGGTCTGTCTGCGATTCCCACAGTTCAACCCCTGAGCCACGCCGGCCGGGCCCAGTATATGTTTTCTTCTTTAAAAATATTTTTTTATTGATTTCAGAGAGGAAGGAAGAGGGAGGGAGAGATAGAAACCGGGACCTCCTGGCTCCCAGGTCGATGCTCAGCAGCCAGGCGCCGGGAGGAGACCCTGTCTCCTTGCACGCCTGGGGGAGCCCTGGGCCGCCGACAGGCAGAGCGAAGGCCCTGGAGGGCTGACG
>NW_006283149.1:471516-473225 GCF_000327345.1 Myotis davidii
G
The DNA here is from genome assembly GCF_000327345.1 of Myotis davidii. NCBI lineage: Eukaryota > Metazoa > Chordata > Mammalia > Chiroptera > Vespertilionidae > Myotis > Myotis davidii. The sequence goes on from NW_006283149.1 coordinate 471,518, forward strand.
GACTGTGGGCCCCCCGCCCCCCTCCTGCCCGGCCGGGCGCTCTTTTGTGCAGGTGGAAAGTGGCCTCCTTCCCCTTCTCTCGGACGCCTTTATTTTTTTTTCCAGAGAAAGGAAACAAACAGATAGGACACCGTGGGCGCGGGCGGGAGGCCAGAGGTCAGCCTTTGATGGAGCCGATTTCAAATAGCTTCCGAAAATAGCGGCCCGGGGCGCGCATCTGGGCTTCCTCGGGTCATGTGTGCTCGGGAGCCAATTTTAAATCCTGTAACCGCCGGCCAGCACCAGCGGAGAGCCATCACCCTTCCTTTTCCCCCCAGGGCCGCGGTCGGCACACTGCGGCTCGCGAACCACAGGCGGCTCTTGGGCCCCTTGAGTGTGGCTCTTCCTAAGCCTTAGGGGTACCCTCATTAAGTGAATCACAATGTGCCTACCTGTATAGTTTAACTTTAAAAAATTTGGCTCTCAAAGGAAGTTTCGATCGTTGTACTGTTGATATTTGGCTCTGTGGACTAAGGAGTTTGCCGACCACTGGTCCAGAGGCACCCAACACGCCGCGGGTTTGTTGTTGGGGTGTGTGTGTGTGAGAGCATGTGTGTGTATGTGTGAGCGTGTGTGTGTGTGTGAGCATCTGTGTATGTGTGAGTGAAGTTACAAGAACATTATCTGGCACATAGTAAATGCTAACTATTATAAATTAAAAGGTTATTTAAAACTATGGCTATTGTTTTTATAACTTATGATCAATCATAGCTGTACCTTATTTGATCTTGAGTCCTTAGCTGAAATGCAACGTTTTGTCGTCCTGTGCCCGGGAGGGAATGTATTTAGTCCTGAAACCTCGGGGAGGTCTGGCAGCCCCGGAGGCCCTGCAGTGAGGGTGCGCGGACGCTGCGACCCTGGACTCACGTCGTGTGCGGCTCGTTTGCTCTGAAAAATGGGAACCGTGGACCCCACTCCCGGTCACAGCCCCCGGCGCTTCCATCCGCCCAGGCCAACCGGGAGCCCCAAGGGCCCGCTGGCGCACACACGTGAGCACACACACAGACATACACACGCAGACACACAGAGAGACACACAGGCACACACAGGCACGCACCAGACAGACACGCACACACACACACAGAGAGACACACACACATACACACACCAGACACAGACGCACACACACAGAGACACACACACACAGACAATTAAGAGCTGCACATGAGCCCTAGCCCCGTGGTTCCCAATGTGGGGCAGTTTGATTTTTAAGGGGTGCGGGGAGGGGGACCAATTCGAGAACGCGTTGTTAACCGTGAGGTTTTTTTTGCATTACTCATGGTTCTGGGGGCCTTGGAGACCCCAGAAGATCATGCCCCCTGAGGGCTCACAGAGCCGCGGGGCAGTAGGCCGGGTTGGGAGGAGAAAGTGGGTGTGAGGCTAGACTGGGTACGGCAGTGGGTTTGTTTTTCAATCTATTTTTATTGATGTCAGAGGGGAAGGGAGAGGGGGGAGAGAGAGAGAGGGAAACATCGAAGTGAGAGAAACACATCGATGGGTTGCCTCCTGCGTGTGCCCCGACCGGGGACCGGGCCCAGGGGATCGTGCCCGCAGCCGAGGTCCGTCCCCTTGACCGGAGTCAAACCCGGGACCCTTCGGTCTCCAGACTGATGCTCTATCCACTGAGCCAAACTGGCTAGAGCGCAACTAACATTTTTATAAAACACCT
>NW_006283149.1:473259-473920 GCF_000327345.1 Myotis davidii
GGGGCAGGAGGCCGGGTTGGGAGGAGAAAGTGGGTGTGAGGCTAGACTGGGTACGGCAGTGGGTTTGTTTTTCAATCTATTTTTATTGATGTCAGAGGGGAAGGGAGAGGGGGGAGAGAGAGAGAGGGAAACATCGAAGTGAGAGAAACACATCGATGGGTTGCCTCCTGCGTGTGCCCCGACCGGGGACCGGGCCCAGGGGATCGTGCCCGCAGCCGAGGTCCGTCCCCTTGACCGGAGTCAAACCCGGGACCCTTCGGGCCGCAGGCCGGCGCTCTGTCCACTGAGCCGCAGCACCGGCTGGGGCGGGGACGTGTCCTTTGAAGGGTGTTGAGAGAGGAAACAGCTTTCAGGACAAGGCGTCGGGGCCAAACTGCATTCAGGGTCCCTCCTCCTCAGAGAAATCTCCCTCGAGGCCTGACAGCACTGGGACCCGCTGGAGCCTCACCAGCCAGGGTGCAAGTCTGTTATTGTTGTTATTGTTTTCTATCTCGTTCTCTTTGTGTGTGTGTGTGTGGCTGTTTGCGTCTTGATGCGACGCGCTTCGAGTTCATTTTTATTTATTTGTCTGAATTCCCCCGGCTTCTTGAATCTGCAAGTCATGTTGCTTCTCAGATCTTGGAAGTTTTCAACCATTATTTCTTTTTAAAAATATACACAC
>NW_006283149.1:493601-495798 GCF_000327345.1 Myotis davidii
GCGCTCGTCACCGGAGACGGTTTCATCTCTTCCCGGGCCCCTCAGAGGGCTCTCCGCGGGCCGTGCGCATCCGGGATGACAGGCCTCTCCCTTCAGAACCCCAAGATGATGTGACACCTCCTTCTGGCCTCGCCGGCTCCTAATGAGAAACCTGCCGCCGTGGGCGCGGCGCCGTGTCCCCGCGGGCGGGACGTCATTTCTCCGCCGCCGCCTTTTCGATAAAATTTTTATTGTTTTCTATCTCGTTCTCTTTGTGTGTGTGTGTGTGGCTGTTTGCGTCTTGATGCGACGCGCTTCGAGTTCATTTTTATTTATTTGTCTGAATTCCCCCGGCTTCTTGAATCTGCAAGTCATGTTGCTTCTCAGATCTTGGAAGTTTTCAACCATTATTTCTTTTTAAAAATATACACACGCACACACACACACACACACACATACATTTTCCGATGATTCTCTCTCATCATGGATGTTTCTCTGTCTCTCCCCTCCCTCTCCCGTCCTCTCTGAACCCAATAAAAAAATATATATTTAATACAAAACGGAATGGCCCTAACCGGTTTGGCTCAGTGGATAGAGCGTCGGCCTGCAGACTGAAGGGTCCCAGGTTTGATTCTGGTCAAGGGCATTAAAAGAAAATAAATAAGTAATTAAAATTATTTTTTAAAATATATTTTTTTAAAATTGATTTCAGGGAGGAAGGGGGAGAGAAATCGAAGCATCCATGATGAGAGAGGGTCAGGGATGGGCTGCCTCCTGCTCGCCCCCTACTGGGCATCCCCGGCCATGTGCCCTGACTGGGAATGGGCCTCCTGGTCGACCCTCAACCACTGAGCCACACCGGCCGGGCAGATCTTGTCTTAGAGTCCCTGAGGTTCCTGAAACTCTGTTCCCTCCTCCTCCTCCTCCTTCCTCTTCTCGTTTTCTCTCTCTCATGTTGGGCAGTCGCGATTCTGTTGAAGCTGGTAAAGGCGGCGGCCGACAAGCGGGGGCCGGGGGGCGGGGGTCCCTCACGCCACGGATCGTGTTATGTTCTTGCCACGCGGGCTCGTTTATAATTGCCTTGTTGCAAAATTGATCCGGAGGAATCTTACAACTTGCAAACAACACCGCGCACGGAGGCGAGCAGGTGGAGCCGACGGAGCGCGGAGGGGGGACGCCTGTGGAATTGCTGAAAGCAGACCCGAGCCTCCCCCCGCCCCCCACCCCAATTCCACTCCGCGCCAAGGGGCGAGGCTGGGCTGGCCTCCTCGCTCTGAGGTTCACACTTCACAAGTTGTGTCCACTCCTTCTTGTTCTCGTTGTTAACCCTCACCCTGGGGTATTTTTCCATTGATTTTCTTTTTCTCTTTTTCTTTATTATTATTATTTTTTTTATTGCTTTCGGAGAGGAAGGAAGAGGGAGAGAGAGATAGAAACATCCATGATGAGAGAGAATCACGCATCGACTGCCCGCTGCATGCCCCCTACTGGGGATCGAGCCCACAACCCGGGCATGTGCCCCTTGATCTGAATCGAACCCAGGACCCTTCCATCCGCAGGCTGACATTCTATCCATTGACCCACACCGACCAGGGCGTCCATTGATTTTTTTTTTTTTTAGAGAGAGAGAGATTGGAAGGGAGAGGGAGAGACGGAGAGAGAGGAACACGGATGTGAGAGAGACACGTCCATCGGTTACCTCCTCCCACATGTGCCCTGACCAGGGCCGGGGATGGACCCTGCAACCCAGGTACAGGCCCTTGACCAGAATCGAACCCAGGACCCTTCAGTCCGCAGGTTGACGCTCTGGCCACTGACCCACACCGGCCAGGGCCGCCCTTGTGTCCACTCTTAGAGGGAGCGAGTGAGCATCATCCACACAGGCCAGCAGGCATCCATCCGCGAGGAAGCACGGCCCGCCCTCGACTGTTTCACCAGAAACCCAGGGTGCAGACCCCCGGCTCCCACCCAGGCTCGGGGGTTTGCAGCTGGACTCACGGTCAACGGCCTCCATTGTCCCGGTACCCCCCCGCCCCCCGGCGGCAAATATTTACTGCGGGCCCCAATTCTGCTTAATTATCTCCTCCAACAAGTGCAGCCTGGGCTCGACAAGCCACGGAGAAGGCGAGCTAATCGCGGGCATCTGCTCGTTAGCATCCGCTGCCTGTAATTACCGGGGAGGCGGGCAGCTGGGCCCGCCCGGCAGGTGCGCCCCCCG
>NW_006283149.1:495821-497158 GCF_000327345.1 Myotis davidii
CCCTGTCACAGAGCAGGGGTTGGGGAGCTCCCCCCTATCAGGCACAGAGCAGGGCCACCACCCACCGCCCCGAGGATGCTCTGAGGATGAGGGAGAGGGAGGAAGGGGAGGAGGGGGGGCGTGTGGCTCCCGGGAAGGGGTCCACTCTGAGCTAACCCTGGGCCCAGGGCAACGCAGAGGCCACTCAGGGCGGCCTGACACTGGAAGAAGCCCTGTCCTGTGCCCCATAGGGTGAGGGAGAAAGAAATAGCTCCCCCATCTTCCCCTCCACACACACACACCTTCCCCTCCTGCCTCTGGCCTTCGCTCACCCCGGACATTGTCTAATTTCTCATGCGACCTATGCAGGAAACCGTGTTCAACGCCCCCTCCCTGGGCCCCTCTCTTCGACGGTGCAAATTGGGATTCATCTGTTAACCCCTCCAACTCTACCACTTCGGAGTTATATACTGGTTGGTGAGAGAGAGGGAGAGAGGGAGAGGAGGGTGTGGAGGTCGAGACAGGGAGAGGCATCGAGTGGTTGTTCCACTTATTGGTGCATTCATCGGCGGAGTCTCTTTGTTGGAATATATGTCTATTGATGTCAGAGAGGAAGGGGGAGGGAGAGAGAGAGAAAAAAAAAATCTGTGATGAGAGAGAATCATGGATGGGCCGCCTCCTGCACGCCCCCCACTGGGGATGGAGCCCGCAACCCGGGCCTATGCCCTTGACCGGGAATCGAGCCTGGTTCACAGGTCGACCACTGAGTCCGCGAATACTTCAGTGCCCGCTCCGTGGGGATCTGGGAAAGTCAGCCCTTGGATTTCGAAGGACTTGGAACGGAGTCCAGGCGGACTTTCTGGGCCCGGCATCCTCCATCCCCACAAACTCCCAGGAGAGGGGGGTCTAACAGACAGGTGGACACAGTAGGAGGGGACGCGGGGCCAGCCAGCCAGCCACCCAGGTGGTCACTCGACGCACTTCCAACCTCGAGGGCCTTGCTCACCACCCCCCAGGGCTGTCAGAGTGAGCCAGCCAGGCCCTGGCCGGCCTCCCCGGGGCTCCCCAGCCCCAGTGCCCTGTCCGTCTGTCCGTCCGTCCAGCAGGGGCTGGCAGATGCCAACGCGCTGGGTCTAACACCACGGACACTCGGGGGTCCGAGAACGGGTCGGGGTCTTTACTTCCACCTGAGAAACCCTTGTTCAAGCCAAGCATGTTTCTGCGGGAAAAGAAAAAAAAAAGGAGAGAAAAAACACAACTGCAAAGGGTCCGTTCTCTGCTTAGCAACCGCCGGCTATAAATACAAGCGGCCCCGTGTTTGCTGTGTTATGATTAATGGCTCGGCGCGCGCGCACGGA
>NW_006283149.1:497812-500005 GCF_000327345.1 Myotis davidii
CGGGGACGCGGAACCTAAAACAGGACCGAAAATAATAATAATAATAATAATAATAATAATAATAATAATTAAAAGAATCCTCCCTCGCAGGATTCAGGGGGCGAACCGTCTCCACTGCAGGAGTCATGAACCTTCGAGACGGTTTTCTGCGTCGCTCGGGGGTGTTGTCTGCCCGGGAACCACGCCGGGCAGACGGAGATGACCCACGGGAAACAGGCAGGCACACGCGTGTGTGTGCGTGCGTTCAACGGGCCCCCACGGGGCGCCTGCCTCGGGCCTCGCGTTGGGCGCGAGAGCACAGACGCCCGGTTCCACGAGCGATGCTCTCACGTCACCCTGTCCACCCCCAACCCCCGTGTCGCTTGTCCAACGAACCCTCCAGAAGTAATTCTTTCTCTTTTTGGCTCACTCAGAGCACACACACACACACACACACACAAAACCCAGCACCTTTTTATCTCCAGGGAAATCAAGTCCCACCTGCCTCAGCCCACACCTGACCTCCCTGCCCCCTTAGGCAACAGGACACTTGCTTTTAGTTTGAGCTCTGACTCTCCGAGGCCTGCAGGTGCTGTGTCATTTCTGTCTTAGCTATATCGACGCATTCCCTGGTGGGTTCTCTCTCTCTTTTTTCTTTTTTAATATGTTTTTATTGATTTCAGAGAGAGAGGGAGATAGAAACATCCGTGAGAGAGAGAGAGACATGAATCACGGGTTGATCCCCCTCGTACGTGCCCTGGCTGGGGACGGAACCTGCCACCTTCGTGTGTCCGGACGATGCTCTGACCAACTGAGCCGCCCGGCCGGGGCCTTCGGCTCTTTCTGGAGAACCCTGTCCCCTGCACGGGTGCCAGTCCGTTGTTTTTCATGGGGTCTCACGGTACGGCTTACGCTGTGAAAGGTGTGGGTGTCTCGTGTAAAGCCAGCCTCGGTACCTATACAGTTTTTCTTTAAAGGGATGAACAATATCATTCTTTTCCAGAACAAAAAGGAAAAAAGGACCATGTGATAAGGCCCTTATGAAAAAAAAAAAAATACCTTGGATAAGCTGTCTTGATTTAGAAGAAGAGAGGGGGGAAAAAAAAAAAGAAAAAGGCGTTTTCTATTTTATATGTGAGCAGCGCCACCTGGTGGTGAGCCCTGGAGGCGTTTCTTCCCGCAGGATCTGGGGTGAATGCCTTTGCGCCTCTCTTCATCATGGCCTTCTGGCCCCGGGGGCACCCCCAAAAGGCCCCCCCAGAATAGAAATTCATGCCTGATGCCCCTATGAGTGCTATCCTGCAGCCTCACATAGTGGAGGGGCGCGTGGCTAATTTTATTTTAATTTTTACTGAATGTACCGGGGTGACATTGGTGAATAAACCTACAGAGAGGTTTCAAGGGTGCAATTTGGGGATTCACCTTTGGGCGATTGTACTGCGTGCTCACCGCCCACAGTCGGGTCTCCTTCCCCCACCACTGGCTCCCCCTTTTCCCTCTCCTGCCTCCCCGACCCCTTCCCTCTGCTATTCACCCCACTGTCGTCTCTGCCCAGGAGTTGTTTTGCGTGTGCGTGCGCATGTGTGTGTGTGCGTGTGTGTGTGTGTGTGTATGTGGGTTTTACTTAATCTGTCACTTTTCCCCCCATCCCTCCACCCCTGCCCCCTCCTCTGTATCTATGCGTCTGTCTCTATCTTGTTCGTATATGTTGCTCGTTGATTCCGATGTGAGTACAACCACGTGATCACAGGGCACATATGACCTCGGCCTGGCTCCTGCCACTGGGCAGCACAGCCTCCGGCTCCGTCCAGGCCGCCGCAAAGGATAAGAGGTCCCTCTTTTTTATTGTATTTTTATATTTTTTAGGGCTGAGTAGTATTCCCCATGCAGTTGCGTTAAGTCGGTGCGTTGGCGCCTCCTTTAGCAGGTCCATCCGTCCAACGCCTGGCTTCGCGGGGGTAGATGTCTGCTTCGTGTCCCCGGGGTGGGTGCTGAGGGGCGCCCGCCTCCTCCCAGTCCAGTGACCCCCAGTTAGTTTTGCCTCCCCACCCCCCACCCCGATCCCCGTCTGGCCGGCCTGGCTGCGAACAATGCCACCGAGGAACAGAATGTGTGAGGCCTGGGAGCCCTGCCTTCGCCTCGCCACCCCCATCGCGCTGCCTGCCGGGCACGGGCACGGTGAGTGGCAGGGGCCTCACAACAGCCTGCCGCCCG
>NW_006283149.1:500136-501120 GCF_000327345.1 Myotis davidii
CCCGGCCGGTGGCGTGGCTCCATGGCTGAGCGTCCACCTAGGAACCGGGAGGTCACGGTTCCATCCACGGTCAGGGCACAGGCCCGGGTTGTGGGCTCTAAGAGACAGTTAAACCCTCGTAGAGCCATTCATACAAGTCCTTATTTAGAGAACAAGTGATTATGCTACCTTTGCACGGTCAGGATACCGCGGCCGTTGAACTAAAGTCACTGGGCAGGCAGTGCCTCTAATACTTTTTATGCTAGAGGTGATGTTTTTGGTAAACAGGCGGGGTTTATGTTTGCCGAGTTCTTTTTACTTTTTTAAATCTTTCCTTGATGGCACACCTGTGTTGGATTAACAGTTGTATTTAAAATTTTAGTTAAGTAGATACATTTATATTTGTTAACTATCAGTGATTTATTCGTTCTGATATACACGTGTGCAGGGAGAAGTGCTTCTTGTTACTCATATCAACATTATTGCTTCTATTTAAAAATAGAACCACAACCAATAAAAACATTTTTTAAAATGTGGTTAAGAATAAAATTAAAGTATTATTTTTCTTTCAACTTGTACATGCCATTTTATTATTATTAGTATTGTTAATCCTCAGCTGAGGATATGGTTATTGATTTTAGAGGGGAAGAGGAAAGAGAGAGAGAGAGAGAGGGGGGGGGGAGCGCAAGTGCTTGATTTCTTAGCTCTCTCTCTCCGTAAGATGGGCTCCTGGGGGCTGACCTCATGGTCTGGCACAAGCTGAGTGGGTCCCCTTAGATGGAGACAGAAATCTGCCTCCCCCCCTCAAAAAAAACCCAGAAAACGACCCCAAATTGCCAATGTTACAGACAGCAAAAACTGGGGGGGGGGGGTAAGCACAGAGCCACGAATTCACTACTTCTTTTATTATTTTTAATCATTGATTTAGGAGAGACGGGGGTAACACTGATGTGAGAGAGAAACGTCGGTCCGGGGGCTCGAACCCCCACCTGGGCATGCGCCTTC
>NW_006283149.1:501916-506620 GCF_000327345.1 Myotis davidii
GAATCAGCAGGGGGGGGGGCCACCGTGACCCCTGTCCCTGCCCAAAAAGCCTCACTGCCCCCCGTGGGCCCCAGACTCCCCTGCTTTGAGACACTTGGTGGCCCAGCCTGGGGAAACCTGTCCCACGCGCTCAGGCAGCAGCAGATAAATCAATAAGACTAAAGCTCTCCATTGTAGCTGATTAGGACCTGGGGCCAGGAAAAGGAAGTCAGTGCTCACCCTAAACAGAGCGGGAGCGCCTGCTAAAAGTGAAGGTTTAAACAGGCCCGGCCCGTGTGGCTCAGTGGTTGCGCGTGGACCCAGGAACCGAAAGGTCACCCATTCGATTCCCAGCCCCCCCCCCACCCTTTATGGGCTCGATCCCCAGTGGGAGGCATGCAGGAGGTGGCCAATGGATGCTTCTAGCTCTCTCTCTCTCCCTCTCCCTTCCTCTCTCTCTCAGATCAATAAAGGATTTAAAAAATGTTTTTTTAATCAGGACCCAGAGTCTCCTGACACCATAGACAAAACAGCCAGGAGGCCCTGAAATGTCACCTGCCGTATCAAGAACCCAGAGAACCGGAACTCCGGAGAGAAGAGACAGCCAGCTGACATGGCCCCCCGGGGGGAACGAGATGTCGGAATCATCCGAGCAGGATTTTTAGAAACAGCTGCTAGGGAGACGTTTCCACAGTCAATAACAGAGTCTGTGGAAACGGACGCAAGCCTAGAGGCTAGGATGCTAAGGAGAAACGAGTCAGACGGAAAACAAACACCGTGCGACCTCATTAATATGTGGCTCCCAAAGCGCCAAATAAGACAAAACGGAAACAGCCCTGGCCGGTTCGCCTCAGTGGGTAGAGTGTCAGCGATGGGTCCAGCAGGTTCGATTCAGGTCAAGAGTCAAAGGGCACGAACCTCGGTTGCAGGCTCCATCCATCCCTGGCCCCAGTCGGGGCGCCTGTGGGAGGCAATCAATCGATGTCTCTCTCTCTCTCTCTCTCTCTCTCTCTCTCTCTCTCTCTCTCTCCATCCCTCCCACGCTCCCTAAAAATCAATGGAGAAACATCCTCGGGTGAGGATTAATGAAAAAGCAAACACAAAATAGAAACAGACTCATGGACACAGAGAACAAACTCACGGTAGCCAGAGGGGAGGGGTCTTGGGGGGCGAGTGGAAAAGGTGATGGGTTTGAGAGGTAATGACAGAACAGCCACAAATAAGTAACGCATAGGGAACGCAGAGTCAATAATACCGTAATAACTACATACGGTACGGTGACACGGGGAAGGGGGGTGCTGGAAATGCCAGGGGGACCCCTTGGTGAAGCATATGACCCCTAACCCCTACGCCAGTGATGGCGAACTTATAGACACGCGTGTCAGAGGTGACACGCGAACTCATCTTTTTGGTTGATTTTTCTTGGTTCGATGGCATTTAAAGATATAAAATAAATATCAAATACTCTGGTTGCAAAGATAAAAACAATTTCTATGTGTGACCCGGCATCAGAGTTAAGTGAGGGTTTTTCAAAATGCTGGCACGCCGAGCTCGAAAGGTTCGCCGTCGCTGCCCTACCCTGTACACCTGACACTCACATCCTACTGAAAGTCAACTGTCACGGAAACATAAACTGTAAAAAAAAAATGAAAATTAAGGGGGAAAAAAACTATTACAAAATCACAGCCAAAGGCCTATAGTATTTCCTCAGAAAGTTTCTAGATGAAATTATTTAGAATGGTACGTATGTAGCCGGTTTTTGAAGGTAAAGTTTTTAGACGAGTATACTCGTCGACGACTGAAAAAAGAACATTTTGTGAAAACGTGTATACACGTTTCTGCCGGGGAAGGGGTTAAGGGGGAAAAAAACTATTACAAAATCACAGCCAAAGGCCTTGGGGCCCCGTAGCTCAGCCAGTGGGAGCACCGTCCTGCGATGCCAAGGTTTAAGGGTTCGATCCCCGGTCAGGGCACATCTGAGAGGCAAACAATGAAGGCATAAATTAGTGGAGAAGCCGATCGATGGTTTCTAAAGAAATCAATGAAGGAACCGCAGAAGGAAGATCTGCTCCAGCCGCAGCTCTGTGAGTAATCACGGCTTTCCGTATGAAACGGCGGGCAGCAGGGACACACGCACACACACACACACACACACACACACACACACACATATATGCCTTTTAGCAGCTACAAAAGGTCTGGGGTTCCCCCAGGGCACGTGGGTTCTGCCCTGGTAACCATGGAGCACAGACAGGTAGTATTGTTATTGATCGCCAATGCATGCATCAACAGGCGTTAGGGACAGAGCAATCCCACCCCTAAGGAACCCCACACACCAGTATATTTAAAAATATATATTTGTATTGATTTCAGAGAAGAAGGGAGAGGGAGATAGGAACACGGACGACGAGAGAGACAATCATGGATCAGCTGCCTCCTGCACATCAGGACAGAGCCTGCAACCCGGGCGTGTGCCCCTACCGGGAATCGAACCGTGAGTGACCTCCTGGTTCAAAGATCGCCGCTCAGCCACGGAGCCACACCGGCCAGGGCCGGAGCCCTCTTTCTCGATGGACTCAGGATCGCTCTCCCTCTCTTGCTGGTTTTACCCCGTCGCTAAAAACCGGCATTGTAAGATGACCGGAGAACGAATAAATGCTTCCAGGTGAAGGGCAGCTTGCTGTCCTGTGGACTCAGTGTGCGCTTGGGGTTTCTCGACCAGCGGTCCGCGCCCAGCCTGGCCGTGGCCGGTCACCCACTGTCTCGGGGTCGCTGCAGGGTGGAGTGTTCCCTCAACGCCGTGAACCAACCGACGTGCCTGCATGTTAATGCGGCGCCCGCAGCTCAGCCTACGGGCGACTGCAAGCTTTCTCTGGACCCAACACCAGTGGGCTTGGAGGTGTTTACTGCTCGGATGTGTGCTCCTGGGAGCGGAAAAGCCTTATCGCATGGAGACTTATCGCTGGGTGGATGGGTGTGTGTGTGTGTGTGTGTGTGTGTGTGTAAGCAGAATGAGTTTTCTTTTTTTTTTTTTAAATATATTTTATTGATTTTTTACAGAGAGGAAGGGAGAGAGAGAGTCAGAAACATCGATGAGAGAGAAACATCGATCAGCTGCCTCCTGCACGCCCCACACTGGGGATGTGCCCGCAACCCAGGTACATGCCCTTGACCGGAATCAAACCTGGGACCCTTCAGTCCAGAGGCCGACGCTCTATCCACTGAGCCACACCGGTTTCGGCAGAATGAGTTTTCAATGCTGCAGATAACACCATGCATCTGAAAAGAAAACGTAAGTTTATTTTCTGGCGACAAGCATTATGTTTCCCTGAGGCCTCGCTTCTCCGCAGAGAGAACGAACAGCAATCCGCGTGTTTTCGCTTACACGTGGACGATTCGCGGCTGGCAAGAACACCCGGGAACAGGGACTTACACGCAGGATCGTTCGTCACTGGAAATTTTGGACGGAGACATCTTTTTGTTGGTGGTAAAAAGGAGGCGAAAAATTTCACGAAACCGTAGTCAGTCGCCCGCCCCGCGCGGCTGGCTGTTGAAGCTTAAATGACTTAAGATAAAATCGAAACCGCCGAAACCGGTTTGGCTCAGTGGACAGAGCGTCGGCCTGTGGACTGAAAGGTCCCAGGTTCGATTCCGGTCAAGGGCATGTACCTGGGTTGTGGGCACATCCCCGGTGGGGGATGTGCAGGAAGCGACTGATCGATGGTTCTCTTTCATCGATGTTTCTGACTCTCTCTCTCTCTCCCTTCCTCTCTGTAAAAAATCAATAAAATATATTAAAAAAATGTTTAAAAAAAAAATCGAAACAGGATTCGGTCTCACTCGCCGCTTTCCAAGTGCTCAATCGCCATGTGTGGTGGCCCGGCCGGTGGCTCAGCTGGTTGGAGCATCGTCCCCGCACACGAAAGGGTTTCGGGTTTGATCCCCTGTCGGGGCATGTGCAGGAGGCACCTGGCGGATGTTTCTCTCTCGCATCGATGTTTCCCTCTCTCTCTTTCTCTCCCTTCCTCTCTCTGTAAAAATCAGTAAAAACATATTTAAAAAAAAAAAAAAAACAAGAAAAAAAACAACGGGACGACGATGCATTGAGGGGCAGCCTTGTCGCCTCTGTTCAGTTCCCTTTTCTGAGAGCTGTTGATTCCAAGTATTATTACTAGTTAATCCTCACTCAATATTTTTTTTTCCATTGCTTTCTAGAGAAAGTGGGAAGGAAAGAGAGAGAGAGAGAGAGAGGACATTGATATGAGAGAGACGCATCGATGGGTTGCCTCCCGCACACACACACCCCGACAGGGGCCTGGGATCAATCTTGCAACCGAAGGGCCGGGGCTGGGGCGGGTGGAATTCTGTTGGGATTCCTTCCGGGGGAGGAGAGGGCATCGGACACTCAGCTTTCCCTCTCCGGCCGGCTTCTGTGTCCCGGACTGGCTGCGATCCCGGGCCCAAGACCAAGGCCGCGTGGGGCGTTCCTGGGGCGCTAAGCCGACTGGTGGCCTCTGGGTTAATTTCCTGGGCACTGTTTTCAGCTACGTGTCAAACTGGACGGCCTCACCTGCTCCATCCTGAGATAGAGGGTGTCCCAGAATTCACGCAAGATTTGAATTCTGCGTGAGCATTAACAACAACGACAAAAAACAAAAGCCTAATTTTACTTGGTTTATTGAATCAGATTCTCATATCTGTTGCCCTTTGATGCCAACCCCTTCA
>NW_006283149.1:507523-508925 GCF_000327345.1 Myotis davidii
GGTTGTTCGAGGCAGCAAACTCCGGCGTTAACCTATGCCGCCATCTTGGTTCTCCTCCCAAATTTACAATTTTTAATTATAAACCTGTGTTTTCTATCAAAATTACTTCTTGCGTGAATTTTGGGACGCCCTACATCTGCTGGGGACCCCGATCTGCTTCAGACATCCGCTGGTCAGACCCAGTTGGAGGAGGGCCATGTCACACGGGGGGGGGGCCAAGGGGGGCTTACAGCTGTCCGGATAGGAAATAATACAATAATTTAGAAATAGCCCCGCCCACATAGCCTGGCGAGGGGTGTTCACGTGTCCTCCCGATATAGCCAAGTTTGGGGTTCGCTCCCCGGCCAGGGCACATACGAGAACCACCCAACGGACGCATCGGTGAATGCGAACCCCACCTCGTGCCTTGTCTCCCCGCCTCCAGCCCACCCACCGCTGCGCCTCTCCCGGAGGCTCCCGAACGGAGCCCGCCGGGTGCGACAGGCACGGGGTGTGCGTGGCCAAGTAAGTACATTTAAGCACATTTATTTATTTTCATTATTATTTTAAATATATTTTTACGGATTTCAGAGGCGGGGGAGAGAGAGAGAAAGATCCAGGAGGAGAGAGGATCATGGATCGGCTGCCCCCTGCACGCCACACACTGGGAATCGAGCCTGCAACCCGGGAATCGAACCCTGACCTCCCGGTTCCTAGGTTGACCCTCAGCACGGAGCCACGCCGGCCGGCCGGGCGTTTAAGCTTTTCTAGATGAGACTCTCCGTGTGCACCCCTGTGGTTGAGGGGTGCCCCCCCCCGTGTGAACACAAGCGATGCCTTTCACTGCCTCATCCTGGGCACTTTGGCAGGACGCCGGCCACAACCAGAGTGGACGTGGACAGCTGTCCAGGGCCCTCACCCTTAACGATGACCTCCCACCGCTGTCATAGACTGCTCTTCCTCCCCTCCCCCCACGCGGACAAGGACAAAGTCCCAGCTGCGGGGACGCACGCGGGCGGCCGATGAGCCCAACGTAGACACCCCACCCCTCGGGGCACCCCTCTCCTCCCTGCCCATCTTCAGTGCTGTCCCGGGCGGGCGAGAAGCCGGTTGATTGGGGTCCTGGTAATCGCCCCACATATATTTTTTTGTCTTTCTCATCATTCACTTTTTAAAAAAATATATATATATTTTATTGATTTTTTACAGAGAGGAAGGGAGAGGGATAGAGAGTCAGAAACACCGATGAGAGAGAAACATCGATCAGCTGCCTCCTGCACACCCCCCACTGGGGAGAGGCCACAACATGAGTAACAAAGAAAGAGACTTTCCCGAGGATGAGGCCCAGAAATCAGGATTTTTAACAAAAGATTCCCCGGTGATTCTAATGTGCAGCTGAGGTTGAGAACCACTGTGACCTAGG
>NW_006283149.1:509217-510128 GCF_000327345.1 Myotis davidii
TAAGATTTACTAAAATGAAGACACCCTCTGATAACTTAATCATTGTATTTCTTAATCTCAAAATCAAGAAGCATACATATGTGGACATAAGAGTTATTTTAAGCCCCTCTGGCACAACTGGGAAAGTGATATAGTGCCTTCAACTAGAGAAAGTAACAGTGATTAATGGGCCTATTTTCTTAAGGTATATTTGTATTGATTTCAGAGAGAGGAAGGAAGAGGGAGAGAAACATCAATGATGTGAGAGGATCATTGATCAGCTGCCTCCTGCGCGCCCCCTACTGGGGATCCAGCCTGCAACCTGGCATGTGCCCTTGACCAGAATTGAACCCGGGCCCCCACCGACCGCAGGCTGACGCTCTATCCACTGGGCCACACCAGCCAGGGTTCATTCACTCCGTTCACAGCGCTTCTTCCTCCTTCCTGATGTCGCTCACGGAGAGCTCTGCCACGGTGCGGCCCAGAGGACACATTTGGGGGGGCGAATGGGGGGGGGTCTTGTTCAAATGCAGATTCCTGGGCGCTACCCCCGTGGACCCAGACTCTGGGTGTGGAGGCCACGCCCCAGCCAGGGGCACCCACACAGGCTCAGGCCTCAGCAGCCGCCCCGGCTTTTAATTGTCCCTTTTGATGGACAGAGGAGGACGCTGGAGCGGAATCGATAATGTGTGACTAAACCCCACGACCGCACCGAGGTCTGCGGCGCCGGGGGGGCTCGCCGGGCCGCCGTGCAATCATCAGGCTCATTAATGCTCCTAGCGTTCCTGGCGGCAGGCGCGTTCGGAGGCCGGGGCGGGGAATTAAGCTTATTTTGTGCGGGTGACTCATACCGGCTGGTGGCTGAGCAGAGTCGTCCTCCAGCAGCAATGACAGATGAGAAGGCGGAGTGGGGATGGGAGGGGGGCCGGGGG
>NW_006283149.1:510154-511771 GCF_000327345.1 Myotis davidii
TGGGGGGGAAGCAGGTCCCCAGCAGTGTCAGGGGTGAGAGAGGAGCCCGGGGGCCGCCCTTTCCTCTCTCCGCCCGGCAATTCCTCGGCGTCTGGGAGGGCTCAGCGCCAGGCCCGGTGTCCAGTCCTTGGCAAGATGCCGTCTTGTGACTCATCACAAAAGCATCCCTTTTAGAGGGAAGACATCCAGGCTTCGAGGAGATGAGCAGCCAGGCCGGCCAGTGTGGCCCAGTGGTTGTGCGTCGGCCTGGGAACCAGGAGGTCACAGTTTGATTCCCCGTCGGGGCACCCCCCCCACCCCCGCCCCCCGGGGGTTGCGGGCTCGATCCCCAGCGCGGGGCGTGCAGGAGGCAGCCGGTCCATGATTCTCGCTCACATCATGGATGTTTATGTTTCTCTCTCCCTCTCCCTTCCTCTAGGAAATGAATAAAAAAAATGTTTCTTAAAAAAACACAACGATATGTTTTATGTCCCGAATATCTAAATTACTATGTGAAGATAACCCCGGCCTTTCTGTATTGTTTTTACCGTCAGGAAAAAAAATTGAAAAAGGCAACCTTTAGGGATAAAGATGGCTTGACGCAATCTCACACAGAGCCCCACAGTCCGTTCAGCATTTTGATCTGCTTCCTGTCCAGCAGGAACAGACCATGTTGCTTCCCAACTGTATTCACGAGTCTCCCCTAGCCAGATGTTTTCTTTCGCCGAGAAAAAAAAGCGTAGTTGTCTGCACCATATTTTTTTTTTTTTGGGGGGGGGGGTTTTTTTTGCACCATTTTAAATATTTTACGTCACCAGTGCACTTCCTTAGGGCATTTAAAATTATATATATATTTTGTCTGAATTCCTAGGGGAATCGGTGAGATATGCATTTAAAATGGCGTTAGACACACAAAGGCAGTGGGCGTGATTTCCAAGGCCGGCAGGCAGCGTGTCTGAGGGTGGCTTCATTGATTCGCGTGGAGCTGTTTTATTCAGAGCAGCTCAGCTCAGCGCGGTGGCAGCTGGCGCTCAGCGAGGCTCCTCCCCCCACCCCCCTCCAGCTGGGTGCGGGCGGCGGGCACAAAGGGGCCGCGATGGCCACGGTCAGAGCATGATTTGATGGGACTTCCAGGGTTTTTTTTGTGTGTGTGTGTGTGTTTTTTTTTGGCTTGAACTCCTTCTGATGCAGTCTTGGATAGCGGTGCAATTAGTGGACATGACTGGTTGGAGAAGCATCGATTGGAGGGGACTTCGGTATAGACCCTCTTGTTCAGTATCTTCATTTCACACACCGTCATCCTGGGGTCGCGCCCGTTGTCGCTTGTGCAGTTGCTGGAGTTCGCAGCCAGTTAACATTTCCCGCAGTAAATTCATTCGCCCGAGTTTTCTGTCCCCCCTCCCCCCCCACATTGTATCCACCTGGTATCGCTCTGCTGGACACAGTTGAGACGTGAAATAGCCATTCGTGAGCTCCCTCATTCACACACTTCCCCAGGAGCCACCGGGTGTCGGCCACCCAGACAGGTGCTGGGGACACAGAGCAAGTCCGGGGCCCTCCCCTCCATCAAGGAAGTTGAGGGGGGACAGAGGCGGCGACACGGCACCTGGGCCCACGGTGCCGGGCGTGAGGGGGGAC
>NW_006283149.1:511929-512606 GCF_000327345.1 Myotis davidii
GCAGGCCCCCATGAGGCCCGGTGGCCCCGCGGCTCTGAGGCTCACACTCTATAGTTCAAGTTCAGAGGCACTAAGTGTCCAGCGGGCACTGGGACTCTCGGAAGAAGTGGATGCCCTAACCACCATCATGGCCAGCGTGGCTAATTAATAACAACAACAACAACAACAATAATAATAACGGTAATAATTTAACCTTCCCAACGTCCAATTCCTCGTTCTCCCAAAGTCCGCTCCTCTCTCTGTCGCAGCGAGCGGTGGGATATGGGACAAATCCAACGGTTGGATTTCGTTTTATTTTTGTTAATTCTCACCTGCGGGTATGTTCCCACTGATATTTAGAGAGTAGCAGGGAGGGGGAGAGAGAGAGAGAGACACGGATGTGAGAGACACACCTCGATGGGTTGCCTCCCACACGCGCCCCAACCAGGGCCGGGGATCGAGCCTGCCACGGGGGAACGTGCCCTTGGCAGGAATCAAACCCGGGACCCGTGAGTCCCCAGGCCGACATTCCACCCATGGAGCCGCACCAGCCAGGGCCAGCAGGTCGCTGGTGGACACATCGAGTGGGAGGTGCCTACAGAACACCCAGCGTGGCTCTGAGCGAGGCCTGCGTTCCGGGTCCCGGCGTGGGCCCTCGGGGACGGGGGGGAGCGCCTGCGCCCGGCCGGGCGGGCGGA
>NW_006283149.1:512646-516256 GCF_000327345.1 Myotis davidii
CCTTGAGACGGGCCACGAGGCCACGGCTGCCAAGGAGACCACCATGCAGCAGGGGAGTGGACGGCTGGGAGCCTGCCACCCACCGAGTACATGCCCTTGACCGGAATCGAACTTGGGGCCCTTCAGTCCGCGGGCCGACGTTCTATCCACTGAGCCAGACTGGCTAGGGTGGGATTCCAGTCTTGAGAAGGCTCCCCCCGGCCCCCCGCCCCCAAAAAGAACAAAAAGATTCGCTGTAGAAGGGAGGGTGGCTCACACTGTGAGGCAGGAGTGGGGGAGCGCACAGTGAGGCAGGCTGTGGGAAGACGGCGGGGGCGTGAAGTTCGTGCCTGAACCACGATGGAGATCATGCTGTGACTCTTACTGAGACTAACATTTACTGGGCTCGTCAGATGCCACGCGATGTTCGTCATGGAGCTAATTTTGCTTCAACGGTCTTTTTATTTTTTAATATATTTTTTATTGATTTCAGAGGGGAAGGGAGAGGTTAGAAATAGACACATCAGTGATGAGAGAGGCTCACTGATTGGCTGCCTCCTGCTGGTGCCCTCGGCCGACCGGAATCAAACCCTCAAACCCGGGACGGGACTCTTCAGTCCGAGGGCCGACGCTCTGCCCGCTGAGCCACACCAGCCAGGACTCACAGTTTATCTGATCTTTGGGAATGCTAGGTAATAAATTATTTTTTCATTTTGATGCACCAGTTGTGACGCATATGGACAAGGAATCTTGAGCACTGCAACAGCCCTGCTGAAATAAAAACATCACCACCAGCAATCTGAGGCAAGATGTTTAATCGAAAAGGGTGCGTATTAGAAGGTCTCTATTAGTGAATTCTCCCATGATCGCTAAAATGTTGGGTCGTTCAAAAACGTGTCCTGTTTTACAGGTGTGACTTCCTCTCTGGCCAAGTTGAGGACAGTGAGAGCGATTGCCAATCTTTCACCGTTTCCGCAAAGCCTGGCACAATTCGGGGTTAACAGTACAAGGAATTAATGCATTATGCAAAATTCAAAAAAAAATCAAACTGCTTTCTTACACCTGAAATTAGGAAATTATTAGAAACAACTGGGTTTCATTTTGACTAGAGGTCTAAAAATTTTACTATTTTGTAGACACTATGGTGTTTTTTCTGGGAAAACACACATGAAAAACAATATGGGTCTAATTTGGGAGAAAAATTTTATTCATAAAAACTGCTTCCTGCCGAAACCGGTGTGGCTCAGTGGATAGAGCGTCGGCCTGCGGACTGAGGGGTCCCGGGTTCGATTCCGGTCAAGGGCATGTACCTGGGTTGCGGGCACATCCCCAGTGGGAGATGTGCAGGAGGCAGCTGATCGATGTTTCTAGCTCTCTATATCTCTCCCTTCCTCTCTGTAAAAAGTCAATAAAATAAAAAAACAAAACAAAACAAAAAACTGCTTCCTATATTTATATCATATAGATAGATATGGTACACTATCAGCATTCTAAGAATTCCTGCCAATATTCATGCTGCTCATTTCCACCAGCAACATTTTGCAATTTGAATGTGGACATAAGACCCAGAACACGGTGGGTTCTTGCCTCGTCTGACACCAGCATCACCGGAGAGCGTCCGCTTAATATTAACGAGCTAAAAGGGCTGGGGGGTAATTTCTCCAGCTCCCAAGAGCCGGTTTGATTTATTTTCCGGCCACTCTTTGGGAACTCAGGTACTCCTGCCACATTGTGATACACCAGGTTATTTACAAAATTACGTTTTATCCACCCAGACTGTCACTGAAGAGGAAGCAGAATAGTTAAAAGTATCCTCACTGCTAGATACGGTCGTGATGACATGTTGCTTCAATGACTCAAAAGCCTTTAAAGATTTTCCTCCTCATCTGCGTATTTTGATGATCTGTAAAGATAAGTCCTTAAAAGGCTGTAATTTTGACTAATCTCTCCCACAAAATGTAAGTGCGGTCAGTTTCCAAAACGAGGCTCGGCAATGAGGGGAAACGATAGAAGAACAAGGAACGGAGTCAAAACTGTACCCGATCTAATACCGTCACTCATGGTTAGTGGTCGA
Source organism: Myotis davidii (assembly GCF_000327345.1). Classification (NCBI taxonomy): domain Eukaryota; kingdom Metazoa; phylum Chordata; class Mammalia; order Chiroptera; family Vespertilionidae; genus Myotis; species Myotis davidii. Next base: position 514,700 of record NW_006283149.1, read on the forward strand.
GGAATAATTTCAATACCTACAGCTGGTTTCTTCATAACAGGTTGTGTGTGTGTTTTTTTTTTTCCTGTTTGTTTTGTTTTATGAATCCTCACCCGAGGATATATTTTTCCCCGTTTATTTTTGGTTGCCTCCTGCATGTGGTGCCCGGCCCCGACCAGACTGGGGCCAGGGATCGAGCTTGCAACTGAGGCCCCAGGTGTCCTCGACCAGGAATCGAACCCGGGACCCTTCAGTCTGCAGGTCGATGCTGGCTCGCTCTCCCCACGCAGCCAAACCGGCTGGGGCATAATTGGTTAAGTTCTTTTTTAAAAAAAATATTTTTATTGATTTTAGAGAGGAAGGAAGAGGAAGAGATTGGCTGCCTCCTGCACACCCCCTACTGGGGATCGAACCCGCAACCCAGGCATGTGCCCCTTACCGGAATCGAACCTGGACTCTTCAGTCTGCAGGCCGATGCTCTATCCATTGAGCCAAACTGGCTAGGGCAGTTTTTTTTGTTTTTTTGTTTTTAAATAGTTGGCTATAGTTGGGGAGCCCTGACTACATATATTTTTTAAAAAAAACCACGTTCTCGGAACCACAGCTAAATACATTGTAGCGAGGCCTGTGGGAAGTTTGAATTCCCCAGGAATGGGAGCTTAGCAGGCGTTTTATGGATTTTTATCTGCAAAGTTGCAAGCTGTTCGGACAAGGAATTGTGAGGGATTCCATTCCAGCTTTGCCGGCAAGTGTGGCAGAGTCACACCAAAAAGAAAAGAAAAAAAGAGAGAGAGAGAGAGAGAGAGAGAGAGAGAGAATCCTCCTGCAACCCAATTAAATCAAATGGGGACCTTGGGTCCGCTGGTGTGGCCCAGTGGTTGAACCTTGACCTATGCACCTGGAGGTCACGGTCCCACTTCCGGTCGGGGCACTTGCCCGGGTTGCAGCCGCCATCCTCCTCCTCCTTCTCCTCCTCCTCCTCCTCCTCCGAAGGGGGTTTGCAGGAGGCGGTCCAGCCGCCCATCCACGATTCTCTCAGCGTGGACGTTTCTACGTCTCCCTGAAATAAAAAAAAACAAAAAACATATTGTAAAAAAATTAAAGGGGTGCTTTGGGACGAGATGTGAACACGCCACGGCTTTCAATGGGTTTCTTTGTCACACGGATCAAAAACATGTAGCCTCCCTGCCAGCGGGGGTCGACCAGCGGGCCGCGTCCCCTCCTGAAGGTCAGGCTGCAGGAGACCGGCTCTCCCTTTTGTCAACGATGACACCACGTGTTGGCAAGAGCCTCCGCCGGTGACCTTGGGCCCCTGAACGCCGGGGCCCAGGCTCTGGGGCTGCCTCTGCCTTGTTTACCGAGGGGGCGGGGGGAAGTGGGAGTCGGAGACCTTGTGTCCCTTCGGCACCCTGTCACCACCCTATCCGTTTCCCCAATAAAACGGGGAGCGGTTAGGACGAGCAAGGCGGGGGGGGCTTTACCAACATTCCCGGGGGGTCCAGGGGGAGGTTTCCACAGCGCGACCCCTTCTCGCTGTCGGACCACGCACAGCACAAACTCCCAAGAGGCGCTACCCCT
>NW_006283149.1:517724-537241 GCF_000327345.1 Myotis davidii
CTCAAAAAAGCCCGCCGCCACCAGCACCCGGTCCCGCCGGGCCCGCTGGCGGGCTGTCCCCGCGGAGTCTGTCTGGGGGCGCACCCGGTGGAAGTGCGGGGGTCCCAGCCGACGGGGCCGGAAGGCGGTGGCCCCGACCCCCCTGATTGGGAGCCTGCGGTGTTGAGAGGAGGGGCAGGTCACTCCAGGTTTCTTGTGTGTTTTTTGGGGGGGAGAAAGGGCTCGGAGCAGAAAGGACCGGAAGTTTTAGATGGAAGGTTAGGGCCCCGTGGTGACCTGCTGACCGCGCTGGACAGGGAGGAGGAGAGGAGAGGGGTCCGGACTCAGCATTGAGGAAGGAGAAGGGAGAGAAGTAAAATAAAATAAAATAAAAAAGACGGTTGTGTCCTGGGCATCAGGCGGACCTGGCGCGGGAATGGGATCCCGCTGTAAATCTGAGCCACTGGCCACCTTTCGGAGGAGCCGGAGGGGACGGGAGACGGCCGGGGCACGGACGGGCCGGGCAGGAGCGACTCCAGGCCCAGGGCACGTGGCCGTCCCGCTGGGTCAATATTGACCCGTGGCTGCTGGTCCCTGGGCCGCGGCCTCTGGACCCTGCAGGCCCTGGGAGCAGTGCACACGGCCCGGCGGCTTGGGGTGGCGTGTCCTCCATTGGGTTCGCAGTTTTGTTCAGATCTGGGCTCGCACAGGCTAAAGTGTAGGCACACTGTGCGCTACGCACTGGTGCACTTGTGCTCTCCCCTCCAGAAGTACCCTCTGACCCCCCAGAGAAGACAGCTCGCTGTTCCTCCCAATACACTGTCCGGGGTGTAATCCACAGCCCGGGAACTTGATCTGACAGTTGCCCATTTCTTTTTTTCTTAATGTTACAGACTTTTTTTAAAATACATTTTTACTGATTTCAGAGAGGAAGGGAGAGGAGAGAGAGAGCGAGAGAGCGAGAGTGAGAGCGAGAGCGAGAGCGAGAGAGAGAGAGAGAGAGAGAGAGAGAAACATCCATGATGAGAGAGGGTCATGGGTCGGCCAGCTCCTGCACGCCCCCCACTGGGTATCGAGCCTGCAACCCGGGCCTGTGCCCCGACCGGGAATCGAACCCGCCACCTCTTGGTCGACGCTCAGCCGTTGGTCCACACCGGCCGGGCTGCAGTTGCCCGTCGACCTAGGAACCAGGAGGTCACTGGTTTGATTCCCAGTCAGGGCACAAGCCGCGGTTGTGGGTTCGATCCCCAGTAGGGGGGCGTGCAGGAGGCGGCTGATCTGTGACCCTCTCTCATCACTGATGTTTCTCTCTCTCCGTCTCCCTTCCTCTCTGAAGTCTACAAAAAAAAACGTATTTTGAAAAAAATAAAATGATTGCTGGTCATGTTCTTCAGTGTCCAGATCTAGGCTGTGTAGGTTAAAATGTAGGAACGTACAGTACACATGCAGCTGTTAGAATTTAGTTTTCTGATTTTTGTGATTGAGGACAACTTTTCACAAGTGGTTTTTCACGTAAAACTTGGGGAAAACCGTAGGTGCTGGCTTCGTGCTGACTCAGGACAGCAGGATTTTGGCTGATTTGACAGCCCCCTCCCCCTGCACACGTTAGGTCGGAAAATAAAAACGAGACGTGAGCTGTCGTGGGAGTAGCTTGGGAGCTCGCTGTCGTTTTAGTTCTGCCCTAGCGTGGGAGTCTGGACCCTGACAGGTTACTTCATCCTGGGGAGTCGCGGGGTTCTCGTCTGTGAAATGGGTGGTGAAACTAGTTCGGAGGTGCTATGAGGAGTCAGTCCGGTGCGGGGAACGTGGAAGGCAGACACCTTAGTAAACAAACACATCGCCCTGCAGCCCTCCGACCAGGTTCCTGACGGCCTCGGACTCCAGCGTAGGGCGCTGGTCGGCAAAGTACCCCGTGCGGGCGCACCCGTATGGTGCAATTGGAACTCCGTGGCCCGTGCGCAGAAGTCGGTATCTTGTGGAAGAGCCACACTCAAGGGGCCAAAGAGCCGCATGTGGCCCTCGAGTCGCAGTCTGCCGACCAGGGTGTAGGGCTCCCAGCACGTTATCCTCGTGCCGCGTGCTTTCTGCCCTCTGCGGGCTCCTCTGCGGAGCGCGGCCGCCAGCACGTCGGGTGGGTGACTGCTTCCAGCACATCCGTCGGGGGTCACACAGCATTTACCGGGTCCCCACGAGGTCCCTGACCTGAGCTCGAGGGGTCGGGGCTGCAAGACAAGTGCCACGGCCGTGCGCTTGGGAAGCTTCCAGTCTAGTGACTCCTCATGGCTTTTGTGACGCCCGTCCCGTCAGGGAGCCGCGTTCTCCGTGCCCTTCCTCCCCAGCCCTGGGCCCCACAATCCCCCCAGCAGCCAGCCTGCACAACCCTTTCACAGGGGTCGCCTAAGTACATCCTGCATGTCAGATGTTCACATGACGATTCATCACAGTAGCAACATTACAGTGATGAAGTAGCAACGAAAATAATAATATGGTTGGGCCACAACATGAGCTGTAGTGAAGGGTCGCGGCATCAGGAAGGTTGAGAACCGCTGCTCTAGAATTTGTTTTACCCCTTTCCTTGCACGCCCGACACTTCATATCCTCACCTCTTGGCCCCAGTTCTGCCACCCAGTGCCTGGCACACTGTGTGTGTGTGTGTGTGTGTGTGTGTGTGTGTGTGTGTGTGTAAAGTTAAAAAAACTAAATACTCTACTATCTCCTGAGGTGTGATTATCGTTCTGTCTTCTGATCATAGATCTCCGAAGTTTTAAACCTGAGTCTCTGGACTCTAGCTCAGGCCTCTGTGCAGCCTCCTGGTCTGCTGCCTGGAGGAGGAGGAGCCGGGGGCCCGCCCGCGTGGCTGGAGATGCGCGTTCCCTGCGCTGCTCGTAGGAGGCAGCCTGCACAGGGTGCCATCAGGGGGCCTTTTCCGACCGTGACACTTGGTGCAGGAAATACGGCTTTCTTTTCTGATCAAGGAAATGAGGTGGAATCACAGGAAATGGCAGTGGTGTTAATCTAGAAACTTGCCCCATGTCCAAAGCCTGAGATGTGTGAAATACTTGAAGATGCTGTATGAGTGATTTCCAAACGAAATTGCTTATGAATAAATACATAAGTTTCTTCGCGAGCTTTCCCTCCCACTTACTGTCAGAAATGTCCCCTGTAGTGCTTCGTCTCAGTTGCCTTTAACAAGTAAATACCATTGTGGATGACAAGTCAAGGAGATTATTAAGGCCTCTCGGAGAATGAAATAAAGCTAGCGCTTTTTCTTTTAAATACTGCTATTTGCACGCAGCTGACAGTTGTCACGGCTGGATCCGGAGGAGCCTGGTGCCCGAACTGGGAGGATTACATGTAGGGTTGTAAGTGCCTCGGGGCCCCAACAGGTTCCGTGAACAAAGCCCCTCCCGGTGAGGAGCGGGTCAGCTAGCTTCCCAGCCTTTGTTCTGTTCCTTCTGTCGTGCGAAGGTGGTGCTTGCTTTGTCTGTTCCAGAGGATTATGCTTTTCAAATGTGATCGTTCTCAAAAAAATGGATTAAAACGGACTTAGTGACTTGCCCAAGAAAACAGGTTGGTTGGTGGTAGACAGGTGATTGGAACGTTGCTATATTTTCATGCTTTCTCCATTGACATTTTTAACGTTTTCATAGACAAGTGTTTGGGGGAATATTTAGTGTGGATTTTTTTAATTAAATATTTTTTATTTATGAGAGAGAGAGAGAGAGAGATTGAGAGAGATTGGTTTGCTGTTCTACTTATTTATGCATCATGGGCCGATTCTTGTATGTGCCCTGGCCTGCAACCTTGATGTTTCTGGAAGATGTGTTGCTCTAACCAACTGGGCTACCTGGCCAGGGCAAATCTACTTTAAATTCGGTAACTACATTGGAAAGAAACAAGGGACCTTAGCAGTTGGTGATGCATTCTTCAGTGTTGCTAACCCAGAGTCAGAGCCTCTCTGGGATTTGCTTCACAGTTGACCTCTCCTGGTCATTTGGTAAATGGCACGTGAATCATAGGCTGACCTGGGAGGAAAAGGTTTTGGAGATGAGTCTACGAGATAAGGTTATTTCAGAAGGGCACTTGTAGGAAATTTGCTGGAATCTCACCCAAGACATTGAGAATCGTATGTGAGACCTCGCTGGTGAGAGGCAGTACCTTGTGCAGATAAAGCGTGGAGGTGGCGTAGGCGCCCGGTGACACAGGCAGCAGAAAACCCCCCTTCAGCGAAGCGCGTGGCTGGCCAGCGGGGGTCCGATGTGGTGGGCGACTCCTCACCGCTCACTGTGTTCCAGAAGTTGCTCTTCTGTGCCTTCCAGACCCATCCAGGTTAGTCACGCACAGATGGATCGATCCCTTATGGCACAGAAACGGCACGAAAGAGTTGTCGGCCTGTCTCTGTGGTGTGCAGGCTTCTAGCTCTTTCTAGTTCCTAATGTGCCCCTTGTCTGTGCTTTCGTCACCCTCCACGAAAGAAACAAGGGACTGTTTCCACACTGCAGGCCTCTGACCGTCCTGCTCAGAGCCCGCCCCTCGAGTGGGCGACGCCGTCTTAGGGTTGCCCTCGGGGACTGTGGCCACCATCCTGACTCATATGCTTTTATGTCTATTTTAAAATATATTTTTATTGATTTCAGAGAGGAAGGAAAGGGGAGAGAGAAATATCAATAGCGAGAGAGAATTGTTGGTTGGCCGCCTCCTGCACGCCCCCTACTGGGGATCAAGCCCGCAACCCTGGACCCTGCACTCTGCAGGCCGACGCTCTATCCACTGAGCAAAACCGGCGAGGGCTGTTTTTGTATTCTTAGAGAGGAAAAGAATATGTTCTGAATTTCCCCCAAATTAAATATACAGACAGTATAGCAGCCATGTCCGTACCCTTAGGCAGGGACAGGTTTTGTCACTTCCTGGGACTCTCGCTCGCTCTGAAACGGGTGTGGTTTTCCTCGGGGCCCTGGCGCTGGCACTGCAGGGGCCACTCCAGGCCTGTCTCAGAGGCAGAGCGCCCTTGCCTCTTCGGAGGGAAGCGTGGGATGCCCAGTGTGGCCTGAGCCGAGGGTCATGGGAGAGGTGTGGGCCCTGCCCAGCTTATTAATCATTGTTGTGCTTTTTCCTGGGAATTCTATTTACCGTGCCTCTGCGTTTGAGTACGTGTCAGTATCGATAACCTTAGAGTGTGCCATAAATAAAGATATTGACTATCTACCTTTGGTGCCTATTTAAGCTTTTTATTTAGGGCATTTACAATATACTCGTCTTTTGGGCACCTGTTGTATGTGGCGTGTCCTAATTGACAAATCCTATTTCACCAGAGATTCATTTCTTTCATAGTTTTCTGAAGTGAGCTGATAACCTGTCATGTTCCATGTTGGTAATAGAAACTATGCTGTCCAAGATAATCCAAATCTAGATCTAAGGCATGAGAAGTTTTCCTAATTTTTTCAGTTGCTTTGTTCGTATTTTAATTTCTTGCACATTTTGCTATGTCAGTAACACATTTCTACAGACTGAATGTGTAAGTCCTTTAAAATGTGGATTTTGAAACACCCCCAGTGTGAGGGTATGAGGGGTGGAGCCTCATGAACGGATCCCATGCACCCTCAGGAATTCATGCCCTTACCCAGGACTCCAGAGGGCTCCCTCCCCTCCTGCCACGTGAGGACCCAGCCTGAGGCAGCTGCCCATGAACGCGGAAGCTGCCCTCACGGCACCAACGCTGCTGGCGCCTGGATCTCGGACGCCGGCCTCCAGAACTGTGGGAAGGTTTCTGTTCTTGATAAGCCTCAGTCGTCATAGCAACCTGGACGGACTGGGACACACACGTGTAAACACCAGAGGGGAACATAAAAAATTCAGCGGGTAACTAGATTTCAGCATTTCGTTTTGTGTTTTTTTTAAATTTTATTTTTATTTTTATTGATTTCAGAGAGGAAGGGAGAGGGGGAGAGAGATAGAAACATCAATGATGAGAGAGAATCATTGATCGACTGCCTCCTGCACACCCCCCCACTGGGGATCAAGCCCACAACCCGGGCATGTGCCCTTGGCTGGAATCGAACCTGAAACCCTCCAGTCCACAGGCCGACGCTCTATCCACTGAGCCAAACCGGTTCTGTCCAGAGAGCCCCTTGTATCTGTGGTTAGTTGCCCCTCCACCTGCAGATACTGGTGTAGAATTATCTTTGAGAGTGAGGAAATATAGAAAATAAATGGGTATTTTTCAGTATAAAAAGAAGTAACAATTTCCTCTTTTTCTTTACCCAAATTCTAAGCTAACAGTTGTTAAAATTAAATCTAGAAAAACATAAAGTTGGCAACTGTGTAAGGACAGATACCTGGAGTTATTTTCCCTTTTGGGGGGATTATAGTTTCCAACTTTATTGAGATACAATTCACATACGTGACATTCACCCTTTTAAAGTACCGTTTGTGGGTTTAGTAGGTTCACTTCTACAGCCGTCATTGCTGTCTAATTAGGATATTCTCACCATCCCAACAAGAAACCCTGTGGAACCCTTGTAGTCGTCCCCATTTCCCGTCTTCAGCGCCTGCAGCGCTAATCTGCTTCTTTTCTCTATGGATATGCCTGTTCTAGACGTTTTGTATAAATGGAGCCATAAAAGTTGTGTTCTTTTGTGTATGGTTCTTTTTAATTAGCATAGTATTTTCTTCCAGGTTCACCCATGTTATAGCAGTTCACATCACTTCATTCCTTTTCGTGGCTGAGTAATGTTACCTTGTATGAGTATACACAACTGTTCGGTTATTAGTTTTGTTGTTATCATTCCAAAGTGGCTGCACTATTTTACAGTTGTGTCAGCAACGGAGGAGGGTTCTTTCTGACTTCTCTAGGTCCCTGCCAAAACTTATTATCTGTCCCTTTTATTTCTAAGATGTTTTTACTGAATTTGTTGGTTAATAAAATTATATGTTTCAAGTGTACCATCCTGTAGTACGTCATCTGTGTGTTGTATTGTGTGTCCACCGTCCGAAGTCAGCTCTCCTTCCCTCACCATCGACCTTCCCTTTACCGTCCTCTACCTGCCCTGACCCCGTCCCTCTCATTTTACGCATTTGTGTGGGTGTGACAGTATCCCTGCAGCTTTCTGTGCATTTGCTTAATGACCGATGGTGATGTCATCTCATGTGCTGATTGGCCATCTTTGCAGGAAATCGATTCAAAATCTTTTGCTATTGTTAACTTGGGCTGGTTTTTTTTTTCTTCAAATCTTGGGTTTTAAGTGTTGTTTACTAGTATATGTTATAGATAACATTGTTAAATAATATGATTTCCAAATACCCCCTCCCATTCTGTGGGTTGTCTTTTCACTTGCATGAATTGTGTGCTTTGAAGTACACAAGTGTTAAATTTTGTGCTGTGATGTGAGGTAGGGCGCCAGGTTTGTCCTCTTACTTAGGGAGGTCCACGGGTTCAGCACCAGGGGTTGAAAGGCCCTGCTTCCCCATGGCGCTGTCCTGGCGCCCTTGTTGAAAACCGTTTGACCGTGTCGGAATGTGTGTCTGTTCTTCAGCCACCAACAGAACTGTCTCGAATACTATGTATTTGTAGTAAGTTTTGAAATTGGTAAAGGTGAATATTCTTTGTTCTTATTTTTCAAGACTATTTTAGCTCTCTAGGCTTTTTTAATTTCTGGGTGAATTTTAAGGTTAGCTTGTTGTTCTGCAAGAAGGGCAGCTGGGAATTTGATTGGGTGTCATGTTGAATCGGTAGATTTAAGGAGTGTTGCTACCTTAACTTTATGTCTTGATTCATGAACATGGGATGTCTTTCCATTTATTTTTTAAAATTTTTGTTCGTTTTTTAATGTACATTTCTCAACACGTTTGTCCAATAGAAATATAAATGTTTGTAAGTATTTTATTTTTAGAGTTATTGCTAATGGAACTGTTTACTTAATTTCATTTTCAGGTTGTTCATTGCTTGTGGATAAGTTTCTGTACTGATCTTGTATCAGGTTACAGAGTCTTCCTGTGTTCTGTGGCTGCGAGCGCGTCTGCCTCCTTGCTGTAGCAGATGGATATTGCGTACCTGCTGTGTCACGGGTGGTTTTCTAGATGCCAGTGCACAAAACCCGCCCAGACGCCTGTTTTCATGGACTTACACTTGCTAGGGAAAGGGAGGTTATATTATAAACAAGTTGTGTAAAATATATTGTATATTGCGTAGTGTTTTTAAGGAGAAAAATCAGGAAATGGGATGTAAAGTGTTTATGGATGGAGGGGATGTGTGCCAATGTTAGGGTGGCTAGAGAAAGCTCACTGAGGTGGTAACTAGAGCGAAGCACTGAAGGGGATGGGGGAGCCAGCCTTTCAGGCAGAGGTTAAGGAATTCGGAGGCCCTGGGGCCTGAGGAACAGAGAGGTGGCCTGTGTGGCCTCGGAAAGGAAACGGCAGGAATGTAGGGTTCCGATCATTTGCTGTAGTGAGGAGCCACATAGGGAGCCATTGAAGGTTCTTGAACAGAAGAGTGAACGGTGTGACTTAGATCATGTGGACGGTCATTTGTGTGGCCTTCGTTGGAAAACAGCGGCCACATTGACCGTTCCATGAGTCTGAACAAATGCATACACTTTGCAGCACAACTCCTACCAAGTTGTAGACTCTCCCTTCCTAGTCAGTTCCTGCCCCCGCCCCCCTTCTGATCTTTTACCATGGGGGGCGGGGGGGGGGTGAGCTTGCTCTAGAGCAGTGGTTCTCAACCTTCCTGATGCCGTGACCCTTTAATACAGCTCCTCATTGTAGTGACCCCCAACTTCATTGTGACAAATTGAACATAATTAAAGCAGAGTGACTCATCACAAAACAATACGTAATGGTATATGTGTTTTCCGATGGTCTTAGGCGACCCTGTGAAAGGGTCGTTCAACCCCCAAAGGGGTCGCACCCACAGGTCGAGAACCGCTGCTCCAGAAGGTCATACATTGTGTCGTAGCACTTAGTGGTCCCAGGTTCCTTTTACTGGGACACTGTCTTTGAGGCTCATCCATGGTAATGCACGTGTCAGTGGGGGGTCGTGACCTCCTTCCGTGAAGGGACGGCTGAGGGAACAGCTTGTGAAGTTGGTTATGTGTTGGGGATGCGATCGCTTGGTTATGGGATCGTTCTGACACGTTTGCAGATGGTCTCCCCAGATCTGTTCGTCGTTCTACTCCGACCAACGAGGCTTAGCTGCCTGCATCCTGGTCAGCATTCGGGGCTGTCGGGCAGCCTGGTGGTCGGTGTGTATCTTAGTTTGAGGGGTATTTTCACTTGACAGATAATTCTAGGTTTTCTTGTTTTTCTTTGAGCATTTGTTTTTGAGGAAAAGTTATTCTTCTTGTCTTTTCCTTTAGTAAAAGTCTTTCTTCCCCTCGGGCCTTTTAAAAAAGATTTTCTTTCTATCACTGGTTTTGTGACTCTCCTGATAAGGCTTTGTTGAGTTCTTTCCTGTCAACCATTATTTCTTCACCTCCCTCCCTCCCATGCTGTCTCCTCCTGGAGCTTCAGGCCCATGTATGTTGGACCGTTCGGTGCTGTCCTCGGGCCACTGACAGGTTCTGTTTGATCTTTTTCTCTCTGGGCTGCATTTTGCTTTGTCTTCTCCTTCACTGTCCTTTTTTCCCTATAGTGTCAATACTTTCAGATATTTCAGTTTGCATTTCTTTTGATTGGTTTTTCCATTTGATTTGTTTTAAGGTTTTCTCTTTCTTCATTCATGTGATCTTCCTTTGATCCTTGAGCCTATTTATAGTAGTTATTTGAAAGTCCTTGTCTACTGATTCCATCTTTCATTTCAGGATTTTTTATTGCTTGTTTTTTCTGATGGTTATGGGCCTAAATTTCTTCTTGGCATATTTAGTAATTTCTCCCTGGATGATGTACACTGTAACAGTCTGTTGTCTAGTGAGTGGATTTTGTGTTGTTAGTGTCTGTCTGTTTTACATGCCAGCTCAGTACCTTCTGGTCAGTGTGATCCTTGCAAGGCTGCATTCGGGTGTGTCTGCTGAAGGCTGGTGTGAGGTCCCTAACTGCCACGAAGGCGAAGCCTTCTTAGTGCTCTGCCGAATGCCCCAGGCTGTCCTAGTCTTCACCTGGGATCTCCCAGTCCCCCAGAGCGCGGTGCTAGAAAACCTGTGGGTCTCTCCAGGCATTGGCCTGTCGCCAGCCCTGGTGGAGGAGGTCGGAGGGGAGAGGACCAGCTCTGAGCTCTGGGTGCAGACAGGGGCCATGGGTCTGCCAGCTCAGAGCCGCAGGCCTCACCGCCTCCCTGCCCTCCCACGGCAGCCCAGGCCCTGTGGCTGGGTGTGTGAGTGTGTGTGTGTGTGTGTGTGTGTGTATGTGTGTGAGTGAGTGTGTGTGTGAGCGTGTGTATGTGTGTGTGTGTATATAGCAGCTGTGGGGAAAAGAGCGAAGTGTTAAATATATTTTTTTGATTTTTTTATTATAAAGGATGAATTTGCTTTTGTAGTGAATGGTAGAAAAAATGTTCTTTGAAAGTTTATCCAGTTGTCCATGTAAAAAAAAACTGAGTGAGGTGTTTTATATTTTAGGTTAAAACGCTGTAAGATCCTGATTTTAGAATCCACCAGCTCCTCAGAAGTTTGGCGAAATATGGTATGTTTCTATTTTATTTTTTTGGAATTCAAAATTGCACATGTCTCTTAATGTTGTGGTTAGAGTAATGACCAATGTGTTCGGCAGATTTGGGTGCCTGTCAGTTTCAGAGCATCGTGCTAGGCACGAAGCCACAGGGCTCCCGGGCAGGCCGCACGCGGGGCCCCAGTGGTTCTGAGGGAATTTAGAAGAGGCCGGTGTGCTGTGCGGAGTAGAGCCATGTGCCCAAGAAGAGGGAGAGTTAAAAGTAGCTTCCACTTGTGGAGATCTTACTGTGTGCCGGGCACCGTGCTCAGGTCCTTATGTGGGTCCGTTCATCCTCACGAAGTCTCGGACAGAGGGGCTAGCTCTCAGCTCTGCTGACGAGGAAACAGGCTCAGAGCGATTAAGTCACTTGCCCAAGACTTCCCAGCCAGCAGGTGGAAAGGGAGGGGCGTGCAGGCTGGCCCTGCAGCCTGTGTCTGTCTGCCCAGCACTGGCCCTCGCGAGGAGGCGCTGGATGGGAGGGCTCGGCTGCGTCAGCACCAAACTCCACGCAGCTCTTCAGTGAACTCTGCGCCTCTATTAATGGCCTAAAGGCTGTTGTGGCTTTCTCGTTGCTACGTTGACAGGTGGGAAAGTTAGAATTGCTCGAACCTTCTTTTTTTTTTTAAATATATTTTATTGATTTTTCACAGAGAGGAAGGGAGAGAGATAGAAAGCTAGAAACATCGATGAGAGAGAGACATCAATCAGCTGCCTCCTGCACATCTCCCACCGGGGAGGTGCCCGCAACCCAGGTACATGCCCCTGACCGGAATCGAACCTGGGACCCTTGAGTCCGCAGGCCGACGCTCTATCCACTGAGCCAAACCGGTTTCGGCTCGAACCTTCTAAATCCAAACGGACTCTCCGCCTGTGAGAGCCCAAGAGCGAACATTGTTCGTTTCAGGGGGACCCCCATGCCTCTTCCCCAGAGGGCCCCGGGAATGCCCAGGTTCTCAGGAGGAGACGGGAAAACCTGGGAAAGGGCGTGATTTCCAGGGATCATCGTCCCTCTCCTGAGGCCAGCCCTCGCCCTCATCTGAACGTGAAGCCCTGTCTGTAGGCCGCAGAGGTGGGGGCTCTGCGTTCCCTGGGCTCTTGGGCACCCCCGCAACCCAGGTACATGCCCCTGACCGGAATCGAACCTGGGACCCCTCAGTCCGCAGGCCGACGCTCTATCCACCGAGCCAAACCGGTTTCGGCTCGAACCTTCTAAATCCAAACGGACTCTCCGCCTGTGAGAGCCCAAGAGCGAACATTGTTCGTTTCAGGGGGACCCCCATGCCTCTTCCCCAGAGGGCCCCGGGAATGCCCAGGTTCTCAGGAGGAGACGGGAAAACCTGGGAAAGGGCGTGATTTCCAGGGATCATCGTCCCTCTCCTGAGGCCAGCCCTCGCCCTCATCTGAACGTGAAGCCCTGTCTGTAGGCCGCAGAGGTGGGGGCTCTGCGTTCCCTGGGCTCTTGGGCACCCGGCCTTCCTCCCGAGTGGGGTCTGGGTCCTTGCTGGGACCCACCTCTGGCCTTCACTTGAAGGTGTGAACTGCCACGGGTCCGTTTTCCTCCCTCCCAGTCCCACCTTTCCTGAGTCGGCTTCTCAGATTGAGGAAGTTGTCAAGGGAAGAACTGGTTGCCCAAAATGAGCCCTGGGTCCTGGACCTCAGCCGAATGTCTGCGACCACAGCAGGAGGCGCTGTCCGAGGCCAAGGACGGGCTGCAGGGACTCTGGGCTGGGAGGCGGCTTTCATGCTGCCGCTCCTTCCTGACCTCGAGGAGCAGGGGACTCACCGGGGAGAGAGCTGGGCACACGGCACGTTCGGCTACTCTGATGGGAGTCACCAGGCTTCGGTAACTGTCCGTTAAGCCTCTGGCTCCTGACAGCCTGCTGACGGCTGGTCCCGTTTAAACATCCCGCAGTGTGGGTCCCACTCCGTGTTGTGATCTGGACTCGTTTCCCTGTTTCAGAGGTGAAACTTGGTGCAGGAACACGAAACAAGCCAACACTTCCAACCCTGGTGGGACGCCAGCAGGTCTGGCTTTCGTCCCAGCTCCACCGCTGGCCTGAAGTCTTGGGCAAGTCCGTTACTCCCTCTGAGGCTGCTTGCTGATCAGCTTAAATTCTCACCGTCATGTTTGCCCTGGTCAGGTGAGAGCCTCAGCAAGTTGTCATGAGACTCAGACAGCATGCTGTTGACCGTGCTTGTCAACTGAGGCTCCGTAAAAGTGCGAGGGATGATGGCCTCGTTTCTCCCGGGAAGGGGTCACTTAAGAAAAGTAAATTCTGGAAAATAGTCCTCAAACAATTTCTCTAATTACTCCTCTGACGAATGTTGCATTGACACCTAATGGGAAGCTTTGAAGATGATGTGTGAACAGTGAATCGGGTGTGTGTGTTAAAGTGTTCTAACTAAAGATTTGTTTAATTTATTAGAGTTATTAAATCTACGCTCAGACCAAGTTAGCAGCTAGACTGGTGTGACAACCTGTTTTTAATCAGTGACTCAAAGCTGTGATCCCCTGATGTCAACGAATGGCCACAGCTTGTAAAAGGTAATTTTGAACGTTATTTTACAGCCTTTAGGGGCTGTCGTAGAGCGACGTACGGGCTGTAAATACATGAGGACAATGTGTAGTTGGTGGGCATGTCCTGCTGAGAACAGCGGACCACAAACTGGATTTGCTTCTCCACTTAATCTTCTTTCTAGAATAGTTCATGCTTTTTTCTCCCCCAGACTTGTCTGTATGAGTGAACAGGAAAATGCTTCTCAAAAATGTTAATAAACATTTTATTTGAACATTAAAAAAACTATGAAAAAGTTATTAATATGCATTTTAAAGTGTGCCTTTTATGAGAATTTTAACTGAACATTTCTGGAAGTTGTAACAACTATAATGAAACGAGTATACTTTTCTCTCCTAGAGAGTTTCAGTGGAGGTAGCAGCGTGTCTTGCAGGCTGGAGAAGCTGCACGCAGTAGGGTGGCAAGTGAGCCTCCGTGGGGGTTTTCTGTGTTCAGATTAGTGGGCGGGTGGGGATCACATTTTCTGTCCAAATCAAGACTTACAGTTGAGACTCTTCCAAGATGTATTTTCTTATTTTCTAATGTTCCCTGCTTATTGCTTCAGTTTTAAAGTTTTGTTTCTGATGTTATTCTAACAAACTGCAGGTTAACCTGAGTCGGTAGTTTTTGTTTGTCCTTTGATAATCTCTCTTGACTGGTGAAATCGCAAGCATGTGCTGGATCCTGACTTTCAAAAACACGGCAGTAAAGAATCAAGTCTGTGAGATGTTAGGTACTTCATAGATTTGAGAGTTTGGAATCCTTACTGTGGGATGTTTTTTGATAAATTATTTAGAGCACTGTAGAAATGTGCTATAAACAGTGACTAGAAATTTCATCAGATATGTTCTGTTACTTATTCTCTGCTAGAAAGTATTTTTTGCTAGTTCTGTGTACATTCACTTTTCTCTTGATTAAAGAACAGTTTCCATATTGAGTGAAAACAACTTGTGTTAACCATGTATAAGAGACCTAGAATAGATCTGCTTTAGGGTAATGGTCTTTCAATCTTTTTAAGTATTTTATTTTTCTTTAGACTGATTGGTTTAAATTTCTTGGTTTGACTATAATGGCTTTCAGTAGCTTGCTTTAACCTGTTAACATTACATGGTAATGTAGTGTATTTGCAGTAGCTGGGAGATGTTTCGATGCTATAATGTTTATAGTCTCGTGTTTAGGGATCAGAAAATGGAATGTGGTTACATGTGACGATGTCTCTAACCTCTGTCCCTTGCAGACTCTCCACCTGGCGGCATCACACTGTGCTTCTAGGACTCGGACTTGCCTTCTCGCTTGTGTCTTACCCTTTTGCTGTCGTATTTTAATTTTCCTGTCACTGTCCTCATTTCCCCCTCCTCTAAACCTGCCTCTCTTCCCTTAGTGCCAGCAGGTTTGTTTTTGTTTTGCAAGCCTCCTCTGCCTCCTTACAGTATGGCACCTGATGCTGGAGGGTCGCACTTTCAAAAATGAGTCAGCTGGCACATGGGGTATCATCAGTTTTTAGCTCTTCTGTCTGAGAGATACCAGTTTGGAAGCAATCTTGGGGTACTTACCCACAAGGCTGGTGGAGACCAGGTGTGTCACCAGGGGGTTTGCTTGCTCCCCGGGGGAGAGGGTGGAGTGAGACTCTTGCATTTGTGTCACTGCCAAGTCACTGCCACCTCCAGCATGTCCCGATTTTTAGCTCTGATATAATTTTGTACGAGATTGAAAATGTAAAATACCCTGCAGAGAAAATCTAAAGCAAATACTTGAGCTGCTGGAGTCCCCTTACCCCCCAATTTTCCCCCAGACTCTGACCCATAGAGGGGTAATTTTGAAAGTCTGATAAAGAAATGAGTTTTTTTAAAGATAAGAAATGTGCACAACACTTACTCTTTTGTCGGTGGCTCTGGTTTTAAGATTCCTTTGCTGAAGTTGTTCAAAATTTCTGATAAGTTCAGAAATCAAGTTCTTGTAATGTCATTGTGAACATTTAGCTTTTGAACTCTAAAATAGGTTTAATTTATTTTGAGAATTTGAAAGTGTTAGAAATCAGTGTTCTGTTGATCCACCTCAGTATACACTGACCGATGCTGTTGGGAACAGTGAGCAGGGTGGCAGGGCTTAATTTAACAGTGCGGCAGCGACGGGCAAAATTGGGGCAATGCCCCAAGCTTAGTGTCTTAGAGTTTTGAATTTCTACATGAGATAGCAGCAGTATATTAAAGATAATAGAAAATAACTGCAGCTGTTTATAGCGGATGTTAATTTACGGGGAGTGACCACAGCAGAGCCCTACTGCCCGGGCTTTCCAGGGAAAGCGAGTGAACCACGACAGTCACGGTCAGACGGTGAACCCGGCCCAACTGTCTCGCAATGCACTCAGGCCGTCGGGTTCAGTATGGCTGATCTGGAGCAGAGGTGGGCGGACACTTTCCTAAGAGGACCAGATAATGACGATGGTAGGCTGTGGGCCCTCTGTGTCTGCCAGTCCCACAGCCCGGCAGCAGTAGAGCAGGGCGCCCCTGAGCTCACGGCTGGGGCTGCGAACACCTTTGATGCTGTGGGGAACCATTTTGGGGTAGAAAGTTTCATAGTGTATGTTTTCACTCAAAGCATTTGACTTTGTAAATAATCAGTGACATCACACTGGTTTATATGTTGGTATCGAAATGTAGTGTTTTCAGTTTCCTTTCCTTAATAAAAAAATTCACTGAGTTTTTATTAGTCAGGCCGAAATAAATGTGTTGTATGGCAATCTGACCTGACCACTTTTTTCTCACGTTGAAATCTTGAATTACTTTTAAAACTGTTAACGATAAAGTGTTGTTTTCCAATGTGTCTCCCCAAACACCTGCCCCTTCCGGAGCTGGGGGCGCTTTGCTGAGCTTTCCCCGCTTGTGTTCGCAGATCGCCAGGAGAACCGCAGTCTGACGACACTGAAGCCAGCCGAATGTAAGTGGGCGGCGGGCCGCGCCTCTCGAGCTCGGGGTGGCTTTCAGGGGCCTCGTGTTGGGAAAGAACCTTCTGTTCAGAGAGAATGCTTTCAAAGATAGATCGGGAGGTAGAAGTATATCC
This sequence comes from Myotis davidii, assembly GCF_000327345.1. Taxonomy (NCBI): domain Eukaryota; kingdom Metazoa; phylum Chordata; class Mammalia; order Chiroptera; family Vespertilionidae; genus Myotis; species Myotis davidii. The sequence goes on from NW_006283149.1 coordinate 533,960, forward strand.
ACTGTTTTTCCTACTAAACGGATATCTCTAAACCTCGGTGCTCTGTCGCTAGATTTTACTTCTCCGTGGACAGCTGCACTCCTGGATCCCTAGGTCTCTCTGCCCCCCCCAGCAGCTGTGGGGAAAAGAGCGAAGTGGGGAGAGCTCCGTGTCACAGCCGTTGGCTACGTGCCCTCTGTGTGCCCGGCGTGCAGAGCTGCATTAGAATCTGTCCCCAGCCTGCAGGAGCGTAGTCTCCTCCGTGGGAACGGCAGACGCAAATGGTTCCCGTCGCTGTGGGGGGAGGAGGCCGAGGGTGACGGGGAGCATGAGGAGGACCAGGGCACTCGGGCAGGATACCCCGATCCACAGGGCAGGGGAGCTGGGGTGGCCGGAGCGGCCGAGGTAGATCTGGCAGTGTGACTGGGAGGCAGGTGGCTGGAAGCAAGGGCAGGCCGCGCTGGAAGACGCCCGAGCCCTCATGAAGCAGCAGCGGAGTGTGGGGAGGGCGGGCGGGCTGGCTGCCGGGAAGTGCAGGAGGGGAGGCTTGAGAGAAAGGATAGGGCCTTGCATGCTCTTCCCCCGCCCCCCCTCACCCCCCCCATCTGTCCTGCGGGGTTGGCTGTCGTTGGGCTGCTTCGGATGGTCCTTGGTTGTCTGCCTGCTCACTGAACACTAGCGCGGAGGCCTAGTGAGGGTGCCTGGCATGAATTGGTAAATACCTATTATGACGGAATGAACTACTGAACGTAGGCAAAGGGCTCGTTTCTGCCCTTTCCATGCCCTTTCAGACACGTGGGCGTTCCCTGCAGTCCGTGTATTTGTCAGTGCATGTGTGTGCACGGCCCGGGCACGCCCAGTGACACCACGTCGTCAGGAGCACTTACAGCATGTGTTTGTGAGGGAGGTGGATGGAGATATATATATAAATGTTAACTGTAACTTTAATGTGAAATGGGGCACCTTAAGATGTTTTTAAAGGTGAATGATTTTATGTGCATATTTAGTTCTATAATTTTATCTTGTGTTTACTGTATTACAAGCACTGGGTTATAAAGCTCAATAGATCATTCATTAGGGTTTATGCTGTTAAACATATTTCAAACAGTAAAATTACTGATTTATATTTAAAAAGTTTAAGTGGAGACTGTATGTTACATTATAGTTACAGTCTTTTTTTTTTTTAAATATATTTTTTTGATTTTTTTACAGAGAGGAAGAGAGAGAGATAGTTAGAAACATCGATGAGAGAGAAACATCGATCAGCTGCCTCCTGCACACCCCCTACTGGGGATGTGCCCGCAACCCAGGTACATGCCCTTGACCGGAATCGAACCTGGGACCTTTCAGTCCGCAGGCTGACGCTCTATCCACTGAGCCAAACCGGTTTCGGCTATAGTTACAGTCTTGTTGGCTGGACTAGGGTCCTAGGAGCTCACCCAGTTCCCTCAGCTCGGTTGCGGCGGACCCAGCCTTGCAGCGGAACCGTCGCGGGTGTCTGCTGGGATTCTTTCTGTGAGGCGTCCAAAACCTCTCCTTACATACGGGTGGCGGTCGTGTGTTTGCAAAGGCAGCATCCTAGAGGGGGCAGAGGCACCTGCTCTGGGAAACCAGTGAGCAGTGCGTGTCCACTGGGCAGGCTGGCCACGGCCTATCTCGGCCTCATCTCCGGCGTCTCGGTTCCTCACAGCTTCACCGGACGTCATCTCCACTCAAAGTCACTGCTCACACCGTCACTGTTTTTGAACTTTGCCATTTTATCTTCTTTTATTCTCTGCTTTATCCACCGTTAGTGTATGCTGCATGTCAGTTACTGGTTCTTTCCTGTCATTGTTCATTCTGATTTGCATCTTGTTGGCTCGTTACTCACGGACATTCTTCGCTTTCTGACAGCTGCTGCTCTTACGGCTCATCCTCTTGGTTCCTGTGCTCATTGCTTAGTTTCCCACCGCCTGTCAGTCGGTTTAAGGTCTTTTCTGACTGCCGCCTCCTCTGTTGTTGGCAGCCACTTCTTTGGTTCTAGCCCCAGGGGTTGGCCATTGACGGGGCCATTACGCCTCCTTCCCTCGTGTTTGCACCTGGGCGGGTGAAGCAGTCATGGTCAGCGTCTACCTCTGATACTTTCATGACGATTGTGATGGGGGTTTTGTTTTTTATTTTTTTTGAGAACTGGGACGCGTTCCTCCTTTTCTTCCTCCTCTCCTCCTCCTCCTCCGCCCTGTCCTTTTGTCTCTCACTGTGTCTGGGGAGAGGCGTCCATGTTGCTGCACTGACTTGCTGGGGGAAGAGTGCGGAGCCGTGTGGCTGGAGGGCAGTGGGCAGGCGCTAAATAAAGACTTGAGACATGTTTCCGTGAAGCCAGGTGGGGTTATTTTAGGCTCTGCGGCTGCGCAGTGTCTGCGGCGGACACAGCCGTGGGCAGTCGGGACACGCGTGAGCTTGGGCACGGAAACGTGGATTTGACGTCATTTCCCCGGTCACAGAATGCCCCTTTTCCTGACTTTTCCCACCATTTACGATTGTCAACACCATCCTTGGCTCGCAGGCTGTAGGACCGGTGATGGGCTGGACGGCCTGTCTGTGATTGGACGGTTGCTCCTGTGGAGGGTTCACCTGGTCCAGTTACTACCGAACTGTCATTGTGAGGCGCCCATCCCACTCACAGGCCCTCGGTGTGCTCTGCGCTGACAGGGACACAGACTTGCCCAGGTGAGCAGGTGTCACCCAGCGAGGAAGGCAGGAGGACGCCTCCTGTGCCCGATGCCATTGGTGACCAGGCGGCTCCCTTCCCGCCCTGTCCCATCCGAGTGGAGCTGCAGATCCTAGTCCTTGGGCAGAAGCAGGTCAGACAGGGCCCCTGCCTCCCTTTCTGGGGTTAAATCTTAACCCTTGGGCACTAAAAAGCCCAGGTTTTGGAGTCGGGCCTGGGTTCAAATCTCTGATTAGACGTGAGGCTTGTAAGATCGCTGCTGTGCACATCTGCGGAATGAGGGTTCATGTGCCTGTTCACGCACTCAGGAGGGTGGTGATGACTGATAAGGACAGTGGCTATCTCCCGCCCGGTGCTCCCTGCAGGCCTGTCCACCACACGGCTCACTCACTCCTCTCAGCCACGCCTTCTCAGGGTGCACCGCTGTACAGGGAGGACTCGGACACAGGGCCCGTAAGGGACCCACACCAGGGGCAGAGCCAGCGGGTCCCCGGGCAGCCAGCTCCGGGGTGAGCTCACTGCCCGGGCTGCTGCCTTCTCGTTAGCGATGTGTGAGTACTGTTCCTCGCCACGTTTTTCTATTCCATTGTGTT
>NW_006283149.1:537644-540471 GCF_000327345.1 Myotis davidii
CCAGATTCCTTTTTTTTACCCCCTGTGAAAATTTCACCTTACTTATATATCCTATTTCCAATCCACTGCTCTAAATCCTTAAACAAATATCCCTGATTTTTCTTCCCTATCCAATTTTTTTCTTCTTTTATCTTTCTATTGTTTTGTTGCTTTTTGCTTGATTGTTGAGTATATTGTTTTTGTTGTGTGTGTCTGTGTCTTTGTTTGTGTCTCTGTGTGTGTGTGTGTGTGTGTGTCTGTTCGCATGGGGAGTGTGAATCTGTACGGGACATCTGAAGACTAGAAATGCCAGAGTGAATAGGGTGTGTTCGCATTGTTACTTTTTGTCACCTTGATAGTTTCGGACAAAATCCTACTTTTGAGGGGAAATTGGACTTCCTAACGTGTCCCCCCCTTACCTCCTGCTTCTCTGCCTTCCTGTGAGTGCTCAGTGTGTCATGATTACCAGGCTACATCTCACAATTGACAAGACCCAAAGTCCAATGCCATTTGCAGGAAGAGAGTCGTGGGAACAGTTTGACCATTAAATCAGGTAGCTTTTGGGTAGGGCTTTGATTTTCTGGGTCGTTCTTATTCCTGTGCCTGTGAACTTGGGACCGGAAGGAACAGCTGTGAGCGGCTCCGTTGACTCAGGAGCCGCCTCCCTTCAGTTGTGGTGCTGGGTCTCGGCCGAGCCGGCCCTGGAGTGGGGCTGCGTCGTCACCGGGGACCCTCGCCTACACGCCAGGTGAAGGGGAGCGGAAATGCTTCCTGTTGCTGTGGCGTGAGGTCAATGAGGAAGTGGAACAGCATGTTTTAGGGTCAGGATGGTGTGACACAGCTCAGTACTGGATATTTCGTTTATAAATTCATTTTAAAATCCCCATAGGGAAGATAAGGGGGAAACATGTTTTCTTCTAGATAGAAGTTCTGTTAACTATAAATATAAAGCAGGTATTCTTACAAATGGTTCAAATAACATGGTGATTATATAAAGGAAAGTTGGATTGGTACTTTAAATAGACTCTCATTTCTTAATGTGAATTTCTAAAGTGAGAAAATACTGGAACTCTTAGCCATAAACCTGTGATTGTCACCAGCTATGGTGAACAGTTTAACTGTGTTCACCTCAGACAAGCTCCCCCCCTTTTAAACCAAAGCAAAACATACTCTGCTTAAACAGTGTTTCGATCGGCACTGGTAGCCTTGTGCTCATCTAGTCTCATAGGAAGCAGCTACCAAGGGTCTCACTCGTTGAGGAAGCTGCGTGCCAGCAGGTCCCCATTCCCCACAGCTCATCTGCGTGTGCACGCTCACGACGTCCGAGCCTGCCTGGCTGCTGGGATCGGGGAGCTTTCTGGGCTTACTAATCACTGTGCTTCTTGTTGACTGTTTGGCAGGAAGCGAGCAGCTGCAAAGCACCTAATAGAACGCTACTACCACCAGCTAACCGAGGGCTGCGGGAATGAGGCCTGCACGAATGAGTGCTGCGCGTCCTGCCCCTCCTTCCTGCGCATGGACAACAATGCGGCCGCGATCAAGGCCCTCGAGCTCTACAAGGTTAACGCGAAACTCTGTGATCCTCATCCCTCCAAGAAAGGGGCGAGCTCCGCGTACCTGGAGAACGCGAAAGGCGCCGCCAACTCCTGCTCTGACGTGAAGATGAACAAGAAGGACGGACTAGCAGCCAGAAATGACTTCAAAGGTAAGGCGCTTCATTTCCCATGGAGAATTTTTCACCGAAAACCTGCTTGGAGGTTTAAATAACGAGGAAGGGCTTTGTGTGACTCCTTGGACAGGACAGCAGAGGGGAAACGGTTTCTTCACGCTGGTAACGGAGCCAGTGATGTAGCTGGTGTGCTGCTCTCATGGCTTCGTAGGGGAAGCAGTGTCTGTTCATGGAGGGGTGGGAGCTTTTAAACCCTTTCCCACTAGGAAAAAGGTATTAAGTGGCAGCTGATCTCCTAAACGTGGCCAGTTTCGGGCGTGAGGGCGGCCCCGGCACAGCGCGGGAAGGCTGGGGGTGGTCTTCTGCTTCCCAGGGCAAATGTCATCGTCACCTGAGAGATCATCCCGTCCCCCTTCTAGTACATTCTTCCCACCTCCCGCTCACCGTCCCCAGGCATCTGGCACACACCGCGGCCAAGGATCATCGCTGCCAGTGGAGGGAGAGGGAGAGGAAGATAAAAAACATCCATGAGGAGAGAAACAGGGATTGGCTGCCTCCTGCCTGCCCCCTACTGGGGATCGAGCCTGCAACCCAGGCAGGTGCCCCGACCGGAATAAAAACCGCGGCCTCCTGGGTCATAGGTCACCTCTCAACTGCTGAGCCACGCTGGCCGGGCAGAGGTGACTGTGTTTTAAAAGAGGAAGCGTTTTGTTCAGGACGCAGGTGAGCTAGAGCTCACCGCTTTATTCGGGCCTGACCGCTGGCCGCAGATGGCCGTGTCTGTCGGCCTCAGCTTGGAGGAAGGCGTGCTGATGGTTGTCAGTCACCCCCAGAAGGCCCGCCTGGGCAGCCAGACAGGGAGGCTCCGAAGGGGCTGCTGAAGGGACCGTCCTCACGCGGGCCTTCTGGGTCTTGTGGACGGGGCGTGACTAGGACAGTGATGGCGAACCTTCTGAGCTCGGCGTGTCAGCGTTTGGAAAAACCCTCACTTAACTGGTGCCGTGTCACATACAGAAATTTTTTGATCTTTGCAACCATAGTAAAACAAAGATTTATATTTTTGATATTTATTTTATATGTTTAAATGCCATTTAACAAAGAAAAATAAACCAAAAAAATGAATTCTCGTGTCACCTCTGACACACGTGTCATAGGTTCGCCATCACTGCCCTAAAGCCC